>NC_057808.1:45093523-45094045 GCF_018294505.1 Triticum aestivum
GGTCGGGGTGTCGTGCCGAGGTGTCGGGGTGTCGGTCGGGGGTCGGGTGTCGGGTCGGGATCGGGGTCTCTTTTTTCCTTTTCTTCTTCTCTTCTTCTTCTTCTCCTCCTCTCCTCTTTCTTCTTCTTCTTCTTCTTCTTCTTCTTCTTCTTCTTCTTTCTCCTCCTCCTCCTCCTCCTCCTCCTCCTCTTCTTCTTCTTCTTCTTCTTCTTCTCCTTTTTCCTCTTCTTCTTTTCTTCTTTCTTCTTCTCCCTCCTCCTGTTCCTCCCTCCTCCTTCTACTTCTTCTTCTAAACTAAAACTAATCTAAAATAAACTAAACTAAAATGAACTAAAACTAAAACTAATCTAAAATAAACTAAACTAAACTAAAATAAACAAAAACTAATCTAAAATAAACTAAACTATAACTAAAACTATAACTAAAACAGAAACTAAACTAAAAGAAACAAAAAGAAACTAATTAAACAAAAAAGGGGGAGGAGCTCACCTGGTGGAGGGGGAAGCCGGACGGCTGCGGTGG
>NC_057808.1:45094147-45101739 GCF_018294505.1 Triticum aestivum
CGGGGTGGGAGCCGTTAGTTAGGTTATCTCTTTGCCGTTCGCCCCCCTTTGCCGTCCGCTGTTTTGCTCTTTACCGTCCGCAAAGAGGGAGCCGTTAGGTTTTTTCTGAACAGCTCGATAGTGGGCCCCACCTTCCTCTTTGCCGTCTGCCCGCTGACGGCAAAGATTCTTTGTCGTCCGCCAGCAGACGGCAAAGAACTGGCTGATGGCAAAGACATTCTTTGCCATCAGCCAGTTCTTTGCCGTCCATTTTTTGCAAGCTGACGGCAAAGACCTTCTGACGGCAAATAATCAAATTCCAGTAGTGCAACAATAATAACATAATTGGATCATATAACTATCCCTCAACATGCAACAAAGAGTCACTCGAAAGTCACTAATAGCGGAGAACAAACGAAGAGATTATTGTAGGGTACGAAACCACCTCAAAGTTATTCTTTTGGATCAATCTATCATAGAGTTCATACTAGAATAACACCTTAAGACACAAATCAACCAAAACCCTAATGTCACCTAGATACTCCAATGTCACCTCAAGTATCTGTGGGTATGATTATACGATATGCATCAAACAATCTCAGATTCATCTATTCAACCAACAGATAGAACTTCAAAGAGTGCCCCAAAGTTTCTACCGGAGAATCAAGACGAAAACATGTGCCAACCCCTATGCATAAGTTCACGAGCGGAACCCGCAAGTTGATCACCAAAACATACATCAAGTGGATCACGTGATATCCTATTGTCACCACAGATAAGCACATGCAAGACATACATCCAGTGTTCTCAAATCCTTAAAGACTCAATCTGATAAGATAACTTCAAAGGGAAAACTCAATCCATTACAAGATAGTAGAGGGGGAGAAACATCATAAGATCCAACTATATAGCAAAGCTCGCGATACATCAAGATCGTACCATCTCAAGAACACGAGAGAGAGAGAGAGAGAGATCAAACACATAGCTACTGGTACATACCCTCAGCCCCGAGGATGAACTGCTCCCTCCTCGTCATGGAGAGCGCCGGGATGATGAAGATGGCCACTGGTGAGGGTTCCCCCTCCGGCAGGGTGCCGGAACAGGGCCCCGATTGGTTTTTGGTGGCTACAGAGGCTTGCGGCGGCGGAACTCCCGACCCATTCTGTTCCTCGATGTTTTTAGGGTATATGGATATATATATAGGCGAAAGAAGTCGGTCAGGGGAGCCACGAGGGGCCCGCGAGGGTGGGGGCGCGCTCAGGGGGGTAGGGCGCGCCTCCCTGCCTCGTGGCTTCCTCGAAGCTTCCCTGACTTCTACTCCAAGTCTCCTGGATTGCTTCCGTCCCAAAAATAACTCTTCCGAAGGTTTCATTCCGTTTGGACTCCGTTTGATATTCCTTTTCTTCGAAACAGTGAAATAGGCAAGAAAATAGCAATGTGGGTTGGGCCTCCGGTTAATAGGTTAGTCCCAAAAATAATATAAAAGTGTTTAGTAAAGCCCATAAACATCCAAAACAAATGATATAATAGCATGGAACAATCAAAAATTATAGATACGTTGGAGACGTATCAGCATCCCCAAGCTTAATTCCTGCTCGTCCTCGAGTAGGTAAATGATAAAAATAGAATTTTTGATGTGGAATGCTACCTAACATATTTATTAATGCAATCTTCTTTATTGTGGCAAGAATATTCAGATCCATAAGATTCAAGACAAAAGTTTAATATTGACATAAAAATAATAATACTTCAAGCATACTAACTAAGCAATCATGTCTTCTCAAAATAGCATGGCCAAAGAAAGTTCATCCCTACAAAATCATATAGTTTGGTCATGCTCCATTTTCGTCAACAAGAATGCTCTCATCATGCACAACCCCGATGACAAGCCAAGCAATTGTTCCATACTTTAGTAATCTCAAACTTTTTCAACCTTCACGCAATACATGAGCGTGAGCCGTGGATATAGCACTATGGGTGGAATAGAATATAATAATGGGGGTTGTGTGGAGAAGACAAAAAAGGAGAAAGTCTCACATTGACGCGGCTAATCAATGGGCTAGGGAGATTCCCATCAATTGATGTCAATGCAAGGAGTAGGGATTGCCATGCAACGGATGCACTAGAGCTATAAATGTATGAAAGCTCAACAAAAGAAACTAAGTGGGTGTGCATCCAACTTGCTTGCCCATGAAGACCTAGGGCATTTGAGGAAGCCCATCGTTGGAATATACAAGCCAAGTTCTATAATGAAAAATTCCCACTAGTATATGAAAGTGACAAAACAAGAGACTCTCTATCATGAAGATCATGGTGCTACTTTGAAGCACAAGTGTGGAAAAAGGATAGTAGCATTGTCCCTTCTTTTCTTTCTTTTTTGGGCCTTCCTTTTTTTATTTGGCCTTTCTCCTTTTTATTTTTTTATTTGGCCTTTTTTTATTTGGCATTTCTTTTTTTATTGGGACAATGCTCTATTAATGATGATCATCACACTTCTATTTACTTACAACTCGATACTAGAACAAAATATGACTCTATATGAGTGCCTCCGGCGGTGTACCGGGATGGGCAATGAATCAAGAGTGACATGTATGAAAATTATGCATGGTGGCTTTGCCACAAATACGATGTCAACTACATGATCATGCAAGGCAATATGACAATGATGAAGCGTGTCATAATAAACGGAACGGTGGAAAGTTGCATGGCAATATATCTCGGAATGGCTATGGAAATGCCATAATAGGTAGGTAAGGTGGCTGTTTTGAGGAAGATATAAGGAGGTTTATGTGTGATAGAGTGTATCGTATCACGGGGTTTGGATGCACCGGCGAAGTTTGCACCAACTCTCAAGGTGAGAAAGGGCAATGCACGGTACGGAAGAGGCTAGCAATGGTGGAAGGTTGAGAGTGCGTATAATCCATGGACTCAACATTAGTCATAAAGAACTCACGTACTTATTGCAAAAATCTACAAGTCATCAATAACCAAGCACTACGCGCATGCTCCTAGGGGGATAGATTGGTAGGAAAAGACCATCGCTCGTCCCCGACCGCCACTCATAAGGATGACAATCAAAGAACACCTCATGTTTCAAATTTGTCACACAACGTTTACCATACGTGCATGCTACGGGACTTGCAAACTTCAACACAAGTATTTCTCAAATTCACAACTACTCAACTAGCACAACTTTAATATCACTATCTTCTTATCTCAAAACAATTATCAAGCATCAAACTTCTCATAGTATTCAATGCACTTTATATGGAAGTTTTTATTATACCCATCTTGGATGCCCATCATATTAGGATAGCTTTTGCGGAGTGCCAAGTTAAACCTATAGGATCTTTAGGACTAATTGATCTTGAGAGTCCTACAAAACAGCATGGTAATTTTCTTAAATTGAAAAATTAGTCCTAAAGTAATAGGCATCCAAGATTAGTAAAAAATTCCTTATGAGTGTGTTGAATACTATGAGAAGTTTGATGCTTGATAATTGTTTTGAGATATGAAGATGGTGATATTAGAGTCATGCTAGTTGAGTAGTTGTGGATTTGAGGAATACTTGTGTTAAAGTTTGTGATTCCCGTAGCATGCACGTATGGTGAACCGTTATGTGATGAAGTCGGAGCATGATTTATTTATTGATTGTCTTCCTTATGAGTGGCGGTCGGGGACGAGCGATGGTCTTTTCCTACCAATCTATCCCCCTAGGAGCATGCGCGTAATACTTTGCTTTGATAACTTGTAGAGTTTTGCAATAAGTATATGATTTCTTTATGACTAATGTTGAGTCCATGGATTATACGCACTCTCTTCCTTCCACCATTGCTAGCCTCTCTAATACCGCGCACTTTTCGCCGGTATCATACACCCACCATATACCTTCCTCAAAACAGCCACCATACCTACCTATTATGGCATTTCCATAGCCATTCCAAGATATATTGCCATGCAAATTACCACCGTTCCGTTTACTATGACACGCTTCATCATTGTCATAATTGCTTCGCATGATCATGTACTCCCTCCACTCCCTTATACAAGGCCACTATGAAAAATACATTTTGCATCTATACAAGGCCACTAACAGTAACCGAGGCAAAATTTAATGATGTTTTCTCGTAGTAGCAACTTGTTTAATACTTGCATGCATGTAGTCATAATGACAGTGTGCTACTTTCTTCTCATTCCTTCCTTGCATGCATGCAGACGTATTAATGATTCCAGATAACAAGAAGAAAAGTTGGCTTGTAAAGTAGTCATTAAATTTTACCTAGGTACCTGCAATTTGAGTTTGTGGCCTTGTATAAGGGAATGGAGGGAGTAGTTGACATCGTATTTGTGGCAAAGCCACCGTTCATAATTCTTTCATACATGTCACTCTTGATTCATTGCATATCCCGGTACACCGCCGGAAGCATTCCCATAGAGTCATATTTTGTTCTAAGTATTGAGTTGTAATTGTTGATTTGTAAGTAATAAAAGTGTGATGATCATCATTATTAGAGCATTGTCCCAAGTGAGGAAAGGATGATGGAGACTATAATTCCCCCACAAGTCGGGATGAGACTCCGGACGAAAAATTAAAAAGAAAAAAAATAGGCCATAAAAAGAGAGAAAAGGCCCAAATAAAAAATGAGAGAAAAAGAGAGAAGGGACAATGTTACTATCCTTTTACCACACTTGTGCTTCAAAGTAGCACATGATCTTCATGATAGAGAGTCTCCTATGATATCACTTTCATATACTAGTGGGAATTTTTCATTATAGAACTTGGCTTGTATATTCCAATGATGGGCTTCCTCAAAATGCCCTACGTCTTCGTGAGCAAGCGAGTTGGATGCACACCCACTTAGTTTCTTTTGTTGAGCTTTCATATACTTATAGCTCTAGTGCATCCGTTGCATGGCAATCCCAACTCACTCACATTGATATCTATTGATGGGCATCTCCATAGCCCGTTGATACGCCTAGTTGATGTGAGACTATCTTCTCCTTTTTTTATCTTCTCCACAACCACCATTATATTCCACATATAGTGCTATATCCATGGCTCACGCTCATGTATTGCGTGAAGATTGAAAAAGTTTGAGAACACCAAAAGTATGAAACAATTGCTTGGCTTGTCATCGGGGTTGTGCATGATTTAAATACTTTGTGTGGTGAAGATAGAGCATAACCAGACTATATTATTTTGTAGGGATAACTTTCTTTGGCCATGTTATTTTGAGAAGACATAATTGCTTAGTTAGTATGCTTGAAGTATTATTATTTTTATGTCAATATTAAACTTTTATCTTGAATCTTTCGGATCTGAATATTCATACCACAATTAAGAGAATTACATTGAAAATTATGCTAAGTAGCATTCCACATCAAAAATGTTGTTTTTATCATATACCTACTCGAGGACGAGCAGGAATTAAGCTTGGGGATGCTTGATATGTCTCCAACGTATCTATAATTTTTTATTGTTCCATGCTATATTATATTCTGTTTTGGATGTTTAATGGGCTTTATTATACACTTTTATATTATTTTTGGGACTAACCTATTAACCGGAGGCCCAACCCGAATTGCTGTTTTTTTTTGCCTATTTTAGTGTTTCGCAGAAAAAGAATATGAAACGGAGTCCAAACGGAATGAAACCTTCGGGAACGTGATTTTCGGAACAAACGTGATCCAGAGGACTTGGAGTCCACATCAAGAAATCAAACAGGAGAGCACAAGGCAGGGGGGCGCGCCTACCCCCCCAGGTGCGCCCTCCACCCTCGTGGGGCCCACCTTGCTCCACCGACGTACTTCTTCCTCCTATATATACCTACGTACCCCCAAACTATCAGATACGGAGCCAAAAACCTATTTCCACCGCCGCAAACTTTTGTACCCGTGAGATCCCATCTTAGGGCCTTTTCCGGCGCTCCGCCGGAGGGGGCATTGATCACGGAGGGCTTCTACATCAACACCATAGCCTCTCCGATGATGTGTGAGTAGTTTACCTCATACCTTCGGGTCCATAGTTATTAGCTAGATGGCTTCTTCTCTCTCTTTGGATCTCAATACAAAGTTCTCCACGATTCTCGTGGAGATCTATTCGATGTAATCTTCTTTTGCGGTGTGTTTGCTAAGACCGATGAATTGTGGGTTTATGATCAAGTTTATCTATGAACAATATTTGAATCTCCTCTGAATTCTTTTATGTATGATTGGTTATCTTTGCAAGTCTCTTCGAATTATTAGTTTGGTTTGGCCTACTAGATTGATCTTTCTTGCAATGAGAGAAGTTCTTAGCTTTGGGTTCAATCTTGCGGTGCTCGATCCCAGTGACAGAAAGGGAAATGACATGTATTGTATTGTTGCCATCGAGGATAAAAAGATGGGGTTTATATCATATTGCATGAGTTTATCCCTCTACATCATGTCATCTTACTGAAAGCATTACTCTGTTCTTATGAACTTAATACTCTAGATGCATGCTGGATAGCGGTCGATGTGTGAAGTAATAGTAGTAGATGCAGGCAGGAGTCGGTCTACTTGTCACGGACGTGATGCCTATATACATGATCATACCTAGATATTCTCATAACTATGCTCAATTCTATCAATTGCTCAATAGTAATTTGTTCACCCACCGTAATACTTATGCTCTTGAGAGAAGCCAGTAGTGAAACCTATGGCCCCCGGGTCTATTCTCCATCATATTAATCTTCCAACACTTAGTTATTTTTATTGCCTTTTATTTTACTTTGCATCTTTATTTCTCTTTATCATAAAAATACCAAAAATATTATCTTATCATATCTATCAGATCTCACTCTCGTAAGTGCCCGTTGAGGGATTGACAACCCCTTTATCGCGTTGGTTGCGAGGTTCTTATTTGTTTGTGTAGGTGTGAGGGACTCGTGCGTGATCTCCTACTGGGTTGATACCTTGGTTCTCAAAACTGAGGGAAATACTTACGCTACTTAACTGCATCACCCTTTCCTCTTCAAGGGAAAACCAACGAAGTGCTCAAGAGGTAGCAAATAACACCTTAAGACAAAAATCAACCAAAACCCTAATGTCACCTAGATACTCCAGTGTCACCTCAAGTATCTGTGGGTATGATTATACGATATCACTACAAAAAAAAGACACATCCGTGACATTTTGGGCCGAACGAATTTTTTTCTGTCATACATATGACACTTCTATGACGATAATTGTGACAAAACCCGGTATCATCATAGATGTGGTGGGCTCCTACTTCTATGACAAAAAATCATGACAGAAAATGGGCTTTTTGTCCTGGGCGGGCCGGAGACGCAGCTGCATGACATTCTTTGGGCCGTCCATGACAGAAAAAACTGTGGTAGAAGCGAGGGGGAGGAAAATTTCGGGGAGTTCCCGGTTACGGTGGGAGGTCGGGGGCCGAGCGATGCGCGTTTCTCTCGTACATGTATGCGCGTGTGTGCGAGGCATTGGCTCTAACTGAACCCAAGCGAGGCGTTGGGCTCTAACTGAACCCGAGCGATTGCACTGCAGGCTACGCGTTACTGAACCCGAGCGATCGATCGATGGCTGTTAACTGAATCCGATCGAGCGATTCCTTCGCTACTGCTGCTAAC
>NC_057808.1:45101953-45111379 GCF_018294505.1 Triticum aestivum
ACGGTGGAGGGGTGCCCGTGGAGGGGTGGTTGAACAGGACCCCGTGGTGTGGAGGGCTGGATGAACAGTAGACGGTGGAGGGGTGCCCGTGGAGGGGTGGTTGAACAGTAGCCGGTGGAGTAGCGCGCGGTGGAGGCTGGATGAACAGGAGCCCGCGGAGGCTGGAGGAGGTCGACGGTAGCCCGTGGAAGCTGGAGGAGGTCGACGGTGGAGATGAACAGTATCCCGTGGAGTCCCGTTTTGCGGTACGCCACACCCCTCCCGATGAACATGACCCCTGTTTCGACCGTAGGAGGTCTGTTTCGTCTGTTTTGCGGTACGCCACACCCCTCCCGATCAACAGGACCCCCGTTTCGACCGTAGGAGGTCCGTTTCGTCCGTTTTGCGGTACGCCACACCCCTCCCGATCAACAGGACCCCCGTTTCGACCGTAGGAGGTCTGTTTCCTCCGTTTTGCGGTACGCCAGACCCCTCCCGATCAATAGGACCCCGTTCCGAACATAGGAGGTCCGTTTCCTCCGTTGTGCGGTACGCCAGGCCTCGTTTCCATCATCTGTTCCGTCCAAGCCCTCCCGATGAACACGACCACGCATTCCGTTCCGACCCAGCCGGTTGGCTCCCACGCGTTCCGTTGCCTCCCCATGAACACGACGCATTCCGTTGCCTCCCCATGAACACGACGACGACCCTGTTTCTCCATTCCGACCCAGCCATGTACACGATCCCTCGCCGTACATATGCGCGAGTAGGCGTTCGAGACCCCGCCCGTATGTACACATACGTGGCCGTATTTTCTTTCTTGCACCCTGGCCGCTGTACATACGTGTACATGCTACATGTGCGCCTCTACTACGACACGTACGCGCCTCTACTACGACACGTGCGCGCCTCTACATCCACCAGTATATATGTACGTACACGTTCACGATCAGAATGACAACGCTACGTACGCTTCGACCAGGTGGGTCCCGACTGTCAGGCACTTCCTTGCCTGCGAAGATGTAGCTGGTGGGTCCCAGCAGTCAGGGGGGTGAATCGTTTTTTTTTGCCCGGAGGCACTTCCTTGCGTGCGAAGATGTAGCTGGTTGGTCCCAGCAGTCAGGGGGAAACGTTTTTCTCACGAAATACAGTGGCCCGTCCGGTGGGTCCCAGCTGTCAGGTGGAGGAATCATTATTAATTTTCCGCGTAATAAGGAGGCACTTCCTTGCTGCGGCCGTGGACCCAGCTGTCAGCCTCTCCACGTACAGTTCACGTCCGATGGAAGTCGTTGGGCACGCCGCGCCGAGGGCACCAGGGCGGTGGACGACGGCGAGGCCTAGGAAGGGGACGACGGGGAGCCGGGGAAGACGCAGCAGTGGAAGCCCGCGCGGAGAGGAGTACGAGGGTTCACTGGTTCGGCTGTGGTGTGAGGCTGCCGTCGCCGCAGGGCCTGGCCAGCGGTGGGAATAGTAGGGGGCGATGAGGCCTCCGCGGCACCACAGCCAGCACGGGAGGCAGGAGCACGCGGCACGACCAGCGCTGCTTTGGGCGGCTGGAGCAAGAAGACCAGAGGTTGAAGAAGCACTACGGCCGTTGGATGGACATCGTACGGTCACTGGATCTAGAATCGTTCATATTGACTAAAGTTGACAAAGGCCCCCGTCCCAGTCAACTTAGTAGGCCCACAAGTTAGCCTCCCACCATGGTGGGTCCCAGCTAGCAGGGGGAGTATTCATTTTTGTGCATAATAAGGAGGCACTTCCGGTGGGTCCGAGCTGACAGCTGGGGAACTTTTTTTTCGCGAAATATGCTGGCCCGTCCGATGGGTCCCAGCAGTCAGGGGGGAAACATTTTTTTCACGAAATAAGGTGGCCCGTCCGATGGGTCCCTACTGTCAGGTGGAGGAATAATTATTTTGCACGTAATAAGGAGGCACTTCCTTGCGGCCGCCTGGACCCAGCTGTCAGCCTCTCCATGTACAGTACTCTTCCGATGGAAGTCGGTCGTTGACCACGTTGACCACGCCGCGCCGAGAGCACCAGGGCGGTGGTCTGGACGACGGCGAGGCCTAGGAAGGGGACGACGCGGAGCCGGGGAAGACGCAGCAGTGGAAGCCCACGCGGAGAGGAGTACGAGGGTTCACTGGTTCGGCTGCGGTGTGACGCTGCCGTCGCCGCAGAATCACAGGGGGTGTGGGTGAGTGCAGGGATGGCCTGGCCATCGGTGGGAGTAGTAGGGGGCGGTGAGGCCTCCGCGGCAGCACTGCCGGCCACGGGAGGTAGGAGCAGGCGACACGACTGGCGCTGCTTCGGGCGGCTGGAGCAAGAAGACCAGAGGTTGAAGAAGCACGACGGCCGTTGGATGGACATCGTACAGTCACTGCAGCTAGTATCGTTTATATTGACTAAGTTGACAAAGCCCTTGGTACGTCAACTTAGTAGGCCCACAGGTCTGCTTCCGAAACGGTGCGCCCCAGATGTCAGGGGGAGGAATCATTTTTTGGGCGGGTGAAGCTAGAATATCCGAGATTGAAGAAGAAGCATGGCATCCGTTGGATGGACATCCAACGACCACTGCTGTTAGAACCGTGTGTTGACTATAAGTTGACAAAGCCTTGCATACGCGTCAACTCTGTTTTTTTAGGGGACACGTCAACTTAGTAAGGCCAGAAGTGTGTGGCAGAGAACTTATAGCCCATTTGAGATTTGTAAGAATGTGTAGCCCATTTTTGAATTCTAATGGAATTTACTACAACCCATTTACAGTTTGTTAAAAGTACAGCCCATTTTAACCAACCGTTCAAAACAGAATTCAAAAAAAATTCCCACATTTTGATGGGATCCGAAATATTTTTATCCCGAAATTTCTAGTCAGATTAAATACAATTTCAATATAAATTTATATTATGTAAAAATCCAACGAAACATTGCGCTCGCAACAATTAATGAAATTAAAATTTTCAATATCCAAAAATAATATTTTATAAAGTAATCACGTGTTTGGTGCATTTTTTATAGTTACTACCCAGTTTTTATAATTACATCCCATTTATTATTTCTTAAAGCCCATTTTCTTGTTAAGCCTAATGCATCCCTCCTAGGAAAGATTTGCAGCCCAGCGGGGCGGAGAATAACAACTTGACCTTGCCTGGGTATTCCTAAAAAAAGTATAGCTGGGCTAGCCATTTTCAGCTTGAAAAAAAATTAATATCTGGGCTGGATATCTGGCCTGGGCTAGACGGGCCACAGCCCGCCCAGTTAATACCTGCAGCGATGTTTTTGTTGTTGTTCAGAGGAGAAAAATTAATATCTGGGCTAAACATCGAAAAACTCTGCAGTGCTCACACCTCAAAAACACAAACACTGCTCGAGCTGCTTGGTCCTAGCTGTCGGCCGCTTCTTGTGCAATTCTCTCGTTTACTGACTACTACATAGGTTGACAATGGTGTGGGACCGTGATGTCAGGAAACCAGGAGGAAGCAAAATAAATTATAGTTATATATATATAATAAGGAGGCACTTGCGTACGTGAGGCTATGGACCTGGTGGGTCCCCATTGTCATCCTCTGCAAGTAAAGTCATCTCCTCGTCCGCGCGCGCTTTCCGCCCGATACAGTCAGCGCCGCCCGCCCCGCTTCCCAGTGCAGGCGATTGCTCCGCCTTCAAACGACACAAGTGCCGTCCGTCCCTCCATCTGCCGCCCACATTAATGATACGCGGTTGCCGAGGCGGCTACTCCGGCGCCACACGTCCGTCCCTCCGCCCGCCCACCATTGCTATATAAACTGCTGCGCCGGCCATAGCCGCAGTCATTCGCATCCGTTCCCTTTCTCCTGTCCACACCACTACTGCCCACCATGGCTTCCTCGCGCTCCAGCGCTCTTCGGGACGGGCGAACGACGGACCACAAGGAGATGGCAGCCATTGCTGCCGACCGGCTGGCTGGCAGGCAGCCGGAGGACGACGACGTCCCAATGGAGAACATGGTAGTCGACGATCTGGCGCCAACCCCCTCCTCCGCGCCATCCTCGCCGGTGCATTGCACCATGACCATCGGCGAGGCCCGTGCCCAATATATGGACAGGGTGAGGCAGATGCGTGAGGAGCAGTTTCGGGAGGCGCAGGCCGACGCCGCCTACAACCACCATCTCCTCCAGGAGCACCTTAGGCGGAGGAGCAGATCGCCGCGGAGCGGGCGGAGCAGGAGGCGCTGCTTGACTCGTACCGCTCCGCCCGCAAGGGCCGCCTCGAGCGCTGGCGGTACCGCATGCGGGTGGCTGAGGCTGCGGCCGCCTACAAAGAGGCTAGCAAAGAGGGCGATGAAACGGGCGAGGCACTGTTTAGCGAGACCAAGGACGAGGCAGAGGACAATGCCGGCTCCGACGAGTCCCCGCTCCGCTGGCGTCGACGAGGCCCTGCTCCGCCGAGGCCTCGCGGCGCCAACAACGAGGCAGAGGACATCGCCGGCTCAGCCGAGGCCCCACCCTGCCGGCAACGTGGGGGAGGATTTCCACCGCTCCGGGCGCCGCCCGCCGGCAACGAGACAGAGGACATCGCCGGCTCCGCCGAGGCCCCGCCCCGCTGCCAACGAGGCCGCGCCACACAGAAAACGAGGAAGAGTAGAACACGGTAGGTCGCCGTCGCTCGGGTCCAAGTAAGGCCACCGCTGCTACCCTCTGGTTGAAGCCAAGCTAGGCGGGTTGACCATTGACGGCCGGTTAGCTTCTTGGCGGCGACGTGGAGTCGGAGAGCTGCGCTGGAGAAGAACGCTGCTTCTACTTAACTGCTGGTGCAGTTGGCTGACTGACGCGTGGGCCCAACAGGCCACATGTCAGTTACGCAACTGCACCTGCAGTTAAGTCACTGAAGCTTCCGTTCGGCTCACCGGGACACAGGTGGGTAGCTTCGGTTAATTAATTATACCTCCAGCGCACCCCTTTTTAGTTGAAGAATGTATGAAATGTAATGAAATCCGGCATGTTTATATGAAATCTGACCGTGTATGAATGAATTTATTTCGATTAGTTCGAATTCCTGTATCACTGGCATTGGATGAACATGCAAAACAATACGTACTAGCATTATTCCCAGGGTGATCACCTCGTTTGCAGCAGTTTCACATGTACTCCCTCCGGTCCTTTCTAGTTTGCATACAAGTTTTGTCTGCAGTCAAAGTATCTATACTTTGACCAATCTTATACAAAAAAGTATGCACTTTCACAATGTGCGAAGTAAAAAGGAACAGAAGGAGTACAAAGAGTTTGAGCGGCTTTTTAGCGTTTCTGTACATTGCAATCAAACACACAGGCCTGGCAATTCATAGAGAACATTCAAAACAATCGATGATTATGCATCTCAGCGACTCACATATCAGAGGCAATATTTACTTCACAACTAAAGAATATAAAAAATTGATCGACGCTGCTGACAGCAAAGGGCGTCCCATTCGAAAATATCAAACGCATGTCTTGCTAAAATCAATGAGCAAAATTTGACAAGGTTGTCCCATTCCAAAATATCAAATGCCTAGGATTGTGGAATGGGCAGGGTTTGCCATCAGTTCGGACATTGACATGGCACCTCGTGCTAAATAAACCAGCTGTTCTTTTTGTGCAGTTCCACCAAAATCAACCAAATTCGCGCGTAGCCTGTATGATTTCACCCTTATATGTTGCAACGCCTTGAACTTATCGGCACCTCCTTTCTTGTGGTGGAAATGAATGATTCGATGTATTCATGAACATTTTGTGCAGTTCCCATTGAAATCAACCTGAGCACCCCTGTTTGCACAAATACAAAAAAGTGATTAGTATAAAGCAAACTGTACTATGAATTGACAGTTTCAACAGGCACATACATGGTCCATGTAGAGCACACTTTTAGAAAAATGGAACTCACTAGAAAGAATCTCAGAACAACATTGTACTCGCGCATCACAACAAAAAAATGGAGATTTGTCAGTCCTTCTGAGCTGAAGTTAGTTTGGTCTTGTGGGGAGTAATGTAACCATCCTTCAACTGCTCCTTCTGATGAGAAGATAGACAGGGCTTCTTCATCCTGGCATAATTGTGTCACGCCCACGATGCGGCTATATCTCCCACGTGTCGAGGCACGACTTAGAGGCATAACCGCATAGTGGTTTTGTCGCAAGAAGGGTCATCTTCACACAATCCCATGTAATGAACAAGAATGGGATAAAGAGTTGGCTTACAATCGCCACTTCACACAATACATAAATATAATTCATACATCATCCAAAATACAAACATATAGACCGACTACGGTCAAGATCCAGATGAAAATAAGACAACCCCAAATGCTAGATCCCCGATCGTCCCAACTGGGCTCCACTACTGATCATCAGGAAAAGGCACATAGTAACGACCACGTTCCTCGTTGAACTCCCACTTGAGATCGACCCCATCATCTGCACTGGCATCATCGGCACCTGCAACTGTTTTGGTAGAATCTGTGAGTCACGAGGACTCAGCAATCTCACACCCGCGAGATCAAGACTATTTAAGCTTATAGGAAAGGATGGTGTCATGAGGTGGAGCTGCAGCGGCAATAAGCATATATGGTGGCTAACATACGCAAAAGAGAGCGAGAAGAGAAGCAACGGAACGGTCGTCATCTAGCAATGACCAAGAAGTGATCCTGAACTCCTACTTACGTCATACATAACTCAAACCGTGTTCACTTCCCGGACTCCGCCGAGAAGAGACCATCACGGCTACACACACAGTTGATGTATTTTAATTGGGTCAAGTGACAAGTTCTCTACAACCGGACATTAACAAATTCCCATCTGCCTCATAACCGCGGGCATGGCTTTCGAAAGATAATACCCTGCAGGGGTGTCCCAACTTAGCCCATCATAAGCTCTCACGGTCAACGAAGGATAAACCTTCTCCCGGAAAGACCCGATCAGTCTCGGAATCCCGGTTTACAAGACATTTCGACAATGGTAAAACAAAACCAGCAAAGCCGCCCGAATGTGCCGACAAATCCCGATAGGAGCTGCACATATCTCGTTCTCAGGGCACACCGGATTGTCCAAGCTTCCGATAGGCCAGACCAGAGTTGCCCCTGGTGGCCACCGGCGACTGACAGGTTGGACCAATACTCATAGGAGCATTGGCCCGGGGGTTTAAAATAAAGATGACCCTCGGGCTCTAGAAAACCCGGGGGAAAAGGCTTAGGTGGCAAATGGTAAAACCAAGGTTGGGCCTTGCTGGAGGAGTTTTATTCAAGGCGAACTGTCAAGGGGGTGCCATAAATCACCCGACCGCGTAAGGAACGCAAACTCAAGGTACATAATACCGGTATGACAGAAACTAGGGCGGCAAGAGTGGAACAAAACACCAGGCATAAGGCCGAGCCTTCCACCATTTACCAAATATATATGAATGCATTAATTAAATAAGAGATATTGTGATATCCCAACATATCCATGTTCCAACATGGAACAAGCTTCAACTTCACCTGCAACTAGCAACACTATAAGAAGGGCTGAGCAAAAGCGGTAACTTAGCCACACAACGGTTTGCTAGGAAAGGATGGTTAGAGGCTGACATGGCAAAATGGGAGACATGATATAGCAAGTGATAGGTAGCGCAACATGGCAATAGAGCGAACAACTAGCAAAGCAAAGATAGAAGTGATTTCGAGGGGTGGTCATCTTGCCTGCAAGGTTCTCAGAGTTGTCGAAAGCTTGATCCTCGTAAGCGTACTCAACAGGTTCCTCGTTCACGAACTCGTCTCCCGGCTCTACCCAAGACAAGAACACAAACAAACGGAATCACAATCAATCACGAGAAATGCACAAGCAACATGATGCAAAACATGTATGATATGCAAGATATGATATGCGATGCAAATGCGTCTTCCGGAAGGGAAAATGATGAACAAGGAAGTAACTTGGCAAACCAAGCATGCCACTGGAAAGGTGGTATGATTTCGGTCGAAATCAATATAAAGTTCACCGGAAACGGATGCACGGTTTACAAATGGCAAGCAAAACAAGAATGACACGAATCTGTGATTAACAGCATGATAGCACTTAAAATGCAACAAGTAACAAAGCTACAGCACCCCAACATAGCAACAAATCATATGACAGTAAACTACAGGAGATGCTTGACAAAAGATGAACACTGAGCTACGGCTAGATCACAACATATCAAGCTCAAACAAGCATCGCAAAAGTGCAAAAGATAACAGGATCACAGACTTGGTGAAATTACTGGACATGGCAGAAAACAGCATCAGGTAGCAATGTTCAGAGCATGAAATCAATATGCGACAGGAACTTAACATAGCAAACCATGGCATGGCAGTATTCTACTAAATGCATATGACAAAAGTCCCTTACTGACCATAAGCCAAAAAGGACCAGAAGATAAGATGGCAAGCATGTAAACATAGCAAGTTTCGTTATCAGGTTTCAGACTTAGCAGAAAACAGAGCATGGCAGAAACAATAATATGAAGGCATCTTGGTGAGCTTGATGCACTCACTACAGAGCAATGAATGACACAACAAGCATACCTACAGCAAGATGGCATGTTTATGAAGCTATCCATGGCAAGAACAAATGCATAGCATGTATGGATAAACTACAATAAGCTTGGCAAAATTGCATATCATGTTAAGAATCTGCCAGAAATATTTTATAGCAAAAGTAGAGCAAGATTGAGTCATGCTATGGCACTCCATAATTGCAAACAAGGGCAGGAATAGATCAATTACAACAATATCTACAAAACATCCTTACTGAACATCTCCAAAATATGCATGGATCTCTCTGTAGCATCAAGTTTACATGGCAACAAAATAACAGCATACAAAGACTTAGAGAATTCACTGTCCCTGAAATCAGAAACATTACGGAGCCTAGTTTGCATGCTTGTGCTAGTCACCACAGAGATCACAAAAATACATGGCATACACCACTGGAAATATGGCATGGCATGCAACAAAACACATGTAGAGCTCATGCCCATAAGATGCACAGATTAAATGATACAAAAATGACAAATCTCCAAGTTCTGATAAGAATCAGAAGATAACAGCAACTAGCACTCTTGCAACAGAGATTTGGGCATCAAGATGACCTCTAATTAACATGGTGCAACTGAACAAAATGTAGAGCATCACGAGACGAACAATTTGACATATTGCACGCGCGAAACGGAGCTATATGCATAGAGTTATGCATTGTTGAACAGGGGCACTTAATGCAAAATATCAAAGACAGCAATTTTCGGGGTTCGGGGAAAGTCAACGTACACATTGTACCAGATCCGATCGGGCTCGATGGAGCTCGAGCTCGTCGCCGGCGATGGAGGGCGGCGCCGGAGCAGAGGAGGGAGAGGCTGGAGGGGAGGCGGCGCCCGGGTGCCGGAGGAGGAGGCCGGAGGAGAGGAGGCGGCGGCGTCGGCGGGC
>NC_057808.1:45111743-45121776 GCF_018294505.1 Triticum aestivum
TGCCCGCGGCGGCGGCGGCGGCGCAGGCGGGCCGGGAGGGCCCCGTGCGGGCTCGCGGGCCGGCGTCGGCGGCGAGCGGTGGCGCGACACGTGGCGGCGGCGGTGGAGTCGGACGTGTCCGTCGGTGGCAATTTTGTCCGGCGGCGCGCGGTGGAGAATTTTAGGGTTTCGTCAGCGTTCGTTTTTCGGGAGGGTCACATATAAATAGGTAGAGGGAGCTAGGAGAGTCCAAATGAGGTGCGGTTTTCGCCCACACGATGGTCATCGAACGACCTACAGCATGGAAGAGAGTTTGGTGGGTTTTGGTCTGGTTTTTGAGGGGGTTTTGCTGCAACACACAAAAGGACTTTACGGATGCCCGGTTAACCGTTGGAGTACCAAACGACCTCCAAATGGAGCGAAACTTGACCGGTGGTCTCCGGGTGGTATACCAAGGCCACTTGACAAGCCTCGGTCCATTCCGAGAATGTTTGACATCCGCACACGAAAGAAAACAAGAGGGGTGCACCGGAGGAGATAGGAGCGTCGGATTGCAAAACGGACAACGGGGAAAATGCTCGGATGCATGAGACGAACACGTATGCAAATGCAATGCACATGATGACATGATATGATATGCATGACATGAACAAAATACAAAACCAAAACCAAAACCCGACCACGGAGGGAATATCATAACACATAGCCGAAAATGGCAAGAGTTGGAGTTACAAATATGGAAAGTTACATACGGGGTGTTACAAATCGGAACTAGTCACTTCACGTACTCCATATTCTTCTTCAGAGGAAGATGATCCTGTTGTGCAAAGACAAGAGGACTACTAAATGCTAGCATCCCTGTTTGCTCGAAAAAAAGGAAAGGAAATATTTAAAACAACACAGATGAAGCACTTCTCAAGGACAATACCACTTTTTCATGACAGTATCTAAACAGTAGCACAACACCAATATAGATGACAAAGCTCAATCATATGGATGAAATCAGTGGGCGAGTACCAACCTTTGTCAGGAGGCTTATTGTGTAGAGCATACAGATGAAGCACTTCTCCGGAACCATCTGTTGCTATCTACGGTGGTGGCCATGCTTACTATATACTCCTCGATTAGTTTAATGTTTCCAACATCTTCTTGTGAAGTTCCACTAAAATATATGGTATCTTCAAAGAAGTTCCCTGTTTGCACAAGTAGAGATAATTACATATTACATTAAGAGTGGCATCAAATCAGTGGCAAAACAATTGCTCGTTCCAGCCATAGCAATAAATTAAGACACAAAACTATATCATTACTTGTGTCATCACAGTTCCAGTGCTTCATTACAGCACCGGGAGTTGATTTTTGTTTTGCTTCCGCTTGTTCTTCCCCTTCATCACTTGGTTCAATAACAGACAAACTTCGCCTTCAATGTAAGATTTGGCATGTCAATTAGGGAGCACAAGTATAGTACTAAACTTAATTTTCTGATGAAAGTGGCAAAATACAGGCCAGCAGTTGTGAAATATCCTTATCTTACCTCAATGGGATATTACGGTGCACATACAGATTGGAAGTCTTGTCTCCATTTGTGCAGTTCACTAAAATCAAGCAACATTATTGTACAAGTAGCACAACATATGAAAGCACACTGCAGAATCATGTGAAAGAAGGCTAGTACTGACCTCTCATGATGCGGAATTCAAACAACTCACAAGAAGAAGATCTGAACCAAATTCGCCTTAACGGATAGGAAGTAAGATCTCCTCTTGTGCAGTTCCACTAAGATCAAGCAATCAAGCAACGTTGTCGGTGTGACATATTGGTTGAACTGCACAAAACACTCTTAAAACAAAAGTGTTTTGTGCAGTGCAACAAAAGGTCACAATGGCAACGAGGTGAAGTAGATAACCCTGTTTACACAGAGGTGCAAAGGAAACAATTAGTGGTCAATAACGGTGGATGACACAGAAGCCAACAAAAAGAAGCATCTACCTTATCTAAATGGGAGAGAAAGCACTACAGTATCATTTCTCAAACGGTGGCATTGATTAATATTAACATAGAGATTATATTAACAATAAAATTCGTTAAACATGTAATTTGCTTTTAACTGTGGCATTGCATCAATTTTCCAGCGGCATTATTAGAGGGTGTTTGTTTACAGGGACATTTGGTGTAGGGACTAAAAAAACTCCGTGTCAGTACCATCTAAACCAAACAGGACGGACTTTTAGGGACTAAAAGTGGGCATTTGGGACTAAGGAAAGAAGACCCCGAGGGAGTCTTTTTGGGACTTTTTCCAACAGTTGCCCCTGCCACGCATCACACCTTGTCTCTATTAGTTCATAACTAGGGGTAACATGGTCTTTTAGTATGTCATTTAATAACCTCTAGTCCATGTTTAGTCCCTGGAACCAAGCAGGTACGGACTAGGGAGTTTTTAACCAAACATGGCCTTAGATTAACAACAGCTAATGATTTGCACGGGACAGTGGACGCACCAGCACCATGTGCATCTACCGATGTACTGTGGTCATGCACAGTCTGTTGCAACAAAGAACAAACAACCAAGGAGCATATTTGTGTTGGTCCCAGTTTTGTTATCTTTAGACACCTTTCCCTATGTGAGCGCAGCAAATCTAGCCCTGCTCAAACTCTACAGCCTTGTCCCTTCCTTTTCTTTTTGAACTAGTACTTTTGCCCCTTCCTTTCCTCTTTGAACCACGTCCTAGATTCATGCTATACAACTTTCCCACTTAATTTCCTCTTTGAACCACGTCCTAGATTCATGCTATATACAACTTTTCCCACTACTTTCCCCCACTCCTTTCCTCTTTGAACCACGTCCTAGATTCATGGTATACATGCAGCTAGAGCAATGCATGTGGAGTAAGTAAATTATACCTTAAGGTTCTTGGGGCGTGGTTCGGTGGGCGACGGGACGGCGGCGAAGAAGAAGGGGTCGGAGGCCCTCCCGCACCGCCGCTGGGTGGAAAGTGAACAGCTGCGCCGGTAATCCCTCGCCGACGGCGACAGCGTTAAGCCTCCTTCCCTTCCCGGCGGACGGATCCTGCCGGCTCTTTGAGCAGCAGTGAGGGGAGAGAGAGGCCAACGAAGTCTTGTTTAGATCTGGAGAGGGCGAGAGAGTGTGAAGAGAGCAACTACAAGCGCTGAGGCTCCAGCGTGTATATATATACTGGAGAGAGAGTGTGAAGCGTGCAAACCCTAGAAAACATTTTGACCAGTCAAAGAATCCTCCTGGCACAAATTATGCTCAAGTGTAGTTATCGAACCCGAGACCTCAAGTTTGATGAGCGAACAGGCTAACCAGCTACACAACCCTCCTGTTATGTTCAACGAGAGGGAAATAACCTTTTATACATTCCTGCATTCGTGTGACAAGCATGCCGTGTTTTTTTGTGTGTGTGGGAGTCATTGGGATTTCAATCATAATCGTGTCATGTGGCTTTGGTGGTATGACTATCCACAATGGTGCAGAAATAATGCAGCCTTAGTCACCTTACCTCTCTCCACGTAGTACGTTGGGTCCCACCAGTCAGAGGGTGAAACAAACAAATTAATAAGAAAAATTAAAATCGCCAGCGGTGTATCTTACCTCACACATCTCGCTACTGCTCGGGAACACTGTCCAATTGATCCCTCTGTTCGCTCACGTACTATTTTAAGTGAATCCTTATTATAACATGCACACAAATTTTGGGCACTTGTATTCGAATTAAGTCAGTGTGCCCCCGTATCTCGTATACTTACTACTCCCTCCGTCTAGGTGTAATAAGTCGCGTTAGAAGGTGCAACGGGACCAAGGTGTGTGTGTGTGTGTGTGTTTAACAGCATGTGTGTGTTAGAGAGAGCGACAAATCGACCTACTCCTACAGAGAGATGTTGTGTAGTGTACGATTTTAGCCGCGAGAGTCGGTGCATCCTCTCGTTTTCGGGCGTGTCCGGTAGGGACATGCGGACAGCTGCCACGCCCGCTCCTGACCAGCCTGACCCACCCAAAGCCCCTCCATCGCCCGCGCGCGCTTCCCGCCCGAAACGGTCAGCGCCGCTCCAAAGAATCGGTGTCGCATTCATGCCCGGGCAGAGCGGCCGCGACCTCTCACTGGCGCAAGAGTGATGGTTGCTTCGTCCGTCCAACTTACTGCTGGGTCTATGTGATTTGACGGCTCATTGGTCTTTATTACTGAGGTGGTAGGACTGCTGGATGTCCCACGCTTTCGGCGAAAGGAGGTACTACCACTAGATTACAATTTTCTCCATTCTTACAGCGGAGGCGTGCAAGAGCAGTGAAAACACGCAGGCTCAGTGATTACATGGCCCACCTCACACTATCACCGTGCGACACCTAACTCTTTACATAGTACTCCCTCCGTTCCTAAATATTACTAGATGAGTCCCCGCGCGTTGCCGCGGAACAGCGGTATATCTCTCTGCGCAAAATTATCGATTTCATAGAACTAAAAAAACTCTATAACCGCATGACAAATGTGGTAGCCAAACTAAATAAACTCCCATCATCATTTAGATCATCCCACGTAAGGAAAAAGATCAGCCAACTCCTACTGCATAATGGGATTATATTTTTCTTTTTGACATGTTAATGGGACTTAAAATCTCACTTACATGCATGCTACCGGTGCATGCTTGCATGCAGACATGTTGATGTGATTTAAAACCCACTCACATGCATGTGCGACGGTATTTCTGCATGCTTGCATGTGGCTTAGTGCGGAGCCTCTCAACGTCTAGATCAGACGGCTATTATGGACTGATTTACTTCATCTAACGGCTACATCAATTTTGATGATGTGGCTCAAGGAGAGGATAGAGAATTCCTAGTAGTGGGGGCTAGCTATTACTGGTAGATAAGTCTTCGTAGAGATTCCACTACATACGGAACGAAATGAATGAATCTACACTTAAAATGCATCTATATACATCCGCATGTGGTTCATGGTGAAATCTCTACAAAGACTTATATTTAGGAACGGAGGAAGTACTAGTATAGTATGTACTATAATTTATCAGCGAGATAAATTTTTACAATGCTATGAAGCTTCCCGCTTCTGTTACATGTATCTTGCGTCCAAGGTTGCCCGTTGCAACATTTCATCAAATACAAAGGAGACTAACATGCATGCTATTGCATCTCAATGATTGACAGATCATAGCAAATATGTACTCCCACCGTTCCAAAATAAGTGTCTCAACTTTGTGCAAACTTTAGTACAAAGTTGTACTACTACTAAAGTTGACACTTATTTTGGAACAGAGGCAGCTAAAGAAAAAAATGATCCATGCAGTCCCTAGCCCTTGAACCGTGAACCCTGACCAGGCTTCAATTTGCTGGCAACGTTCGAGCTTCCTAATAAATGAAGTTTGCAAGCTTTTGACCATCGGATCATTTTGTGCAGTTTCACCAAAATCGAGATGAGCATCCCTGTGGCAAAGAAATTGAAGAAGCGTGATTAGAATAAGATTACTGGGACTAGTTGATGAGACATAAACTCATCACAAATACAGTACGTAGAAGCCAGTAGAGGTATGTGCGGGGCAAAGAAGTAGAGAAATATCCACAGGGAGTGATGTGGGCAGCTGGAGCAGTGGTGCAAGCCGGCTGTAAAGGGAGTTGTACCTGAGGGACGTAGCTCAACCTTGAGGAGGGCGGTGGGAGGCGGCAACTGCCCACGTCGCGGCAGTGAGCAAGGGACGAAGGTAACCTCACCGGCTTTGTGAGAGAGAACGGCGGGGACCCCTGATCGGGACGTGCCAACAGTGGGTTTTCGCCGTCGGCGACGGCCACCGCATCTACAGTAAGCATCCACCCCTTCCCCAAGCGGACGTGATCCGCCGAGATGTTAGAGATGTGGCCACAGTCGTTTTGTGCGAGAGAGTGTGAACAGAGCAACCCCAGCAAGCAACCGTGTAGGCTGGCCCGTCCTGACTATGTATATAGTGGAGCGGTTTCCTTTTCTCTCCATATGAACCTATCATATTGCGTACGTGCCACTGAAGAAAAAAACTTTATTTATAAATGACACGGCACCTACTACTCGTTCTCCTATAACCTTGCGCTTGGCATCTCCAAAATATTAACCTTGCGATTGGCTCTTCGCCTCTTCGGGAAGTCGAGCGATAATGGTAGTGCAGTATATATCGTTCTAGCTATATGAGACTGAATGAATTGCTGCATGTCCACCACGTGGGCGAGGGTCGAGGGGCGAGGGAGAGTGCTACATACGGAGCAAAATGAGTGAATCTACACTCTAAAATATGTCTATATACATCTGTGTTTGGAGTATGTACTAGTAGTTCATATTGAAATCTACTAAAGGACATATATATTCCAAACAATATGATATAATCTCTATAACCAAGGTAGTAGTAGGGACGAGGAGTAAATGGAGGGAGTAGTAAATTTTTCTCCTCGTCCTGCGAGCCACCGCGCGCATGGGCGAGGGAGCGGGCGTAAGGCGGAGCAAGCTTCACCTCATCCTGCGAGCCACCGCGCCCGTGGGCGGGGGAGACGGCGTACTAAGCAAGCTTCTCCTCATTCTGCGAGTTGACGGGACACATCAAAAGTACTCCAGTGTATAGAGCCTTGCCTCTAAGGTAGGCCCCACATCGTTTGCCTCTTTTTTTAACATAACACGTCAAGTCGCAATTTGTTTGTTCACCCGTGGTAGACGATCCTCCCTCCACCAAGTGGACAACTAGTACACGTGCCAAATTACCACGTGGGTTGCCTTTTTCGTACAGAAATGAGCTCCACCGTGTACCCGCGCAGGTGTGGTTGGGAAAGAGACGGGAGTACGTGCGCCGTGCATGCACCTCTTCTCTTCGTGCACGTCCCCCACCTACGTGGGTGTGTGTGAGAGATACAAACCGCGTTCGTGTGTGTTTTTTGTTTTGGGGGGTTGATTTTGTGAATTATTTGTGGGAATATCTGTCAATGACATCTCAAACAAAATTTTGCATGCAATGTGTGTGAAATGGAGGCCTATCCATATCATACATAGAGGGTCGGCCAATCCACGAGAAGAGAGAGAGGGGTCATAGCTATCGATAGAGTCGAAGAGAGGATCAAGTGGGTGGGTGCGAGATCGATGAAGAGAGCCATCGAAATTGTGTGTGTGTGCAAGTCAAAGATATAGGGCGACTGGCCTACCGGAACGTTAGAGGGCACATGTCAAGTTTGTGTGTGGCAGGGAGACATGACTAGAGCGCTCGATGTATCGGTGTGTGTGGGGGGGAGGGGTGGGGGAGGGGTAGGCAGAGGCCTAACTATAGAGGTAGAACGACTCGTATATGTGTTGAGAAGGAGAGACCCGGCTATGTCTTGAGGGAGATCGGTCGACATCCATACATAACTGAAGGACGGGAAATATGATGGGACAGAGAGAGAGAGGAGAGAGAGAGGGAGGGAGAGGGAGGGAGAGGGGTAGAGTGCTGGATGGGTGATGGAGTTGCTTCTCGAAGATGGTGGGAGAGGCCTGCTAGACAAACTGAGGGTGGAACTGCAATGTTATCAATAAGAGTGGGGATGTGTTTTTGTGTGTGCCTGTGCGTGATAGATATGTCGGGACGCATCCATGGATGATGAAGGGGAACCATGTGTTTGGTAAGCAAACATAACTAGATCGGTAGATCAATTGTTGTTTGTCGGAGGAAGGGAGAGACACAACTAATGAGGTAGATCGATTGACGTGTGGGTAAAAACGAGTTATAAGGACCTAGCTAGCTATATGTATAGCGAGAGATCGGTCGGTGTACGTCCATTTGTTAGAGGCAAATAAGGCCCAGCGAGACGGATAGACAGAGAGAATGGAGCTAGAAGGTGGTGCGAGAGGCCCAACTACTAGCTAGATAGGGGGAGGAGTGTGCGGTTGTGAGATCGATGAAAAGAGGGGCGAGAGTTTACACGTGTGTCTGACTGTATGAGAGACACGAGGCAAGGACACATAAAGGAGGAGATTGAAGGTGTGTGTGTGTATGTTGTAGGCAGGCATCGCTGGAGAGGTTTATCGATCGGTGTGTGTCGGAAAGGAGTTGTGGAGACTCTGGGAGAACGACCTAAAGAAAAAAATGAATGTGCCCGGTGGATAGAATGCCGAGGGAGGGGGAGGGCGAGGAGGGCGTGTGCATGCACGAGAGAAAGTTAGTGGTAGCTACAAAGGTTAGAGGATTGTGTGGGTGTAAGAGACTAACAAAGATCATAATTTGATATGAAAGCGGATTCATATATTTTAATAGGAGATCATAGTGTTTTAAACATTGCATGCATGAATATAGCGGTGATACACGTGCTGTGCACATGTTATACCATAATGTGATAATGCATGGCGTTTGCAACTCACAGCTAAATGCCGAACAATCTAAACCATACTATACATCAAACAATCTCACATTTTATTTGAATTTGTGATAATGTGTGGCGTTTGTAGCTTACAACTAAATATTGAACAATCTAAACAATACTATATATCGAACATTCTCACATTTTATTTGAATTTGTGGTAATGTGTGGTGTTTGCAACTCACATCTAAATACTTGTAGGCGTAGGGGGCGGGGCACCATACATAATGTGATAAACACATTATACATATGAGACATGGTTTAGATTATGAAGATCTAGCTAGAGCTAGAAATGTAATGTGATTTGAAATCAAAATAAAGTGGATTAAAAAAATCTAGTTCGAGTTCATATAGTACACATAGTTCATATGTAACTCGAGACTAATCATGTGGTGTGATGTGAAGATAATACACAAACGATGGTTTAACTTGACAATAATGATGATTGTAGATCTTATTAAAACAGAGAAACGAATTCAAATGCTTTGAATTCACAACAATCATTACTGTAGATCTTATTCAAATAGAGAAACGAATTCAAATTTAGTTCATATTGAAGCGGTAGTATATACGTTTGGAATGCACTAAAACGTTCATTTGAGTAGTAGGTTGCATGCATTATACACGTAGCGAAATATTTTAATTGAACATAACATGAATTCAAAGTTTTGAATGACATTTGTAGTGCGCATTGATTTGGTACAGTACACGTTAGGCTTGTCCGGAAATTTCAACCCGCGCCTTGTTAGCCCAAAATATTTAAGATATATCTTTGTCTCGTTGTGCTCCGACAACTCCCTCCATCTCAACCCGCGCCTTGCTATTCCGAAATTACAACGCGCGCGAAAACTCCCACCTCCTGTGAAATCCCAACACGCGAAATGCCCGTGGTACCCCTGAACCAAAAGAACCGCCTCAAATCGGTGGGGGTACTTTCATAACTTACCCCACATTTCGGACAAGCGCGTCTCGAAGCCATGGTTCCCCACTGCCATCCCATCCTCCCACCCATTCGTACACCGAGGCCGCGAAAACCCGCGACGAAACCCCACACCCTGCTCCGTCCGCCACCCAGCCGGAGCCTCTTCCCCGACGACATCGTCCACAGCAACACCTCGACGTCCCTCATCCATCGTACCGAATGAGGATCCGTCGTCGATCTCATCGTCCCGCCGATTCAGCCACCCCGTCCTCCACCTCCAAGGAGCTGCCCCGAGGTTCCCCTCGTCTTTCACGCCACCTCCATTCCCACACCGCCGTCTTCACCTGCACCACCGGAAGAGCATCATCATCACCGTTTCCTCGGATGAAGCTGCGGCCTAATCGGCACCACCAAAGAGGTTGTACACTAATCGCCGCATTTTCTTCTTGATTCGATCTCACGGTGCTGCCGGCGCTCGGTCCCGAGCCGACACGGCGCGGCTCCATCCACGGCGGCATCGCCGGTCACTTCCTCCACGGCGTCGCTCCCTCGGCGGCGACGTCCACATCAATAGGAGCTGATGCGGCTTTATCTCTCGCTCGCGCTGCTGCTCTGCTCTTGCTCTCGGTCCCCTGCCTGGTCTGCTCTTGCTATTGCTCTTGCTCGCGCTGCTGCTCTCGCTCTTGCTCTTGCTTGCGATGCTGCTCCGATTTAGCTACACTTCAGTCGACTGAATCGACTTTTGGGTCAGTCGATTT
>NC_057808.1:45122103-45156186 GCF_018294505.1 Triticum aestivum
AGGATGGGGGCGGTGGTCGCCGGCGGTGGCGGGGCGGTGGCGTGGGGATCGCCGGAGAAAAAGCTCGGCACGGGGGGGCCTAGAGGGATCGCCGGGGCGGCGGCGGACCGGCGGTGGGGAGTGTTTTCGGGGCGGGCGGGGTGGCGCACCGCCGGCCGCGGGCGGTGGGGGGCTGATGTTTGGCCGGTGGTGGCTGGCGGATCAAGGGGGGTGGAGGTTGAAGATGAACCGCCCTTGATTTCGTATCCAACGGCTGCAAAATCGACTGACCAGAGATGAAAAAGTCAGTCGATCGACGTGTAGCCTCACCTTGCTAGTGCGTTCAGTTTCGACAGCAAAATTCAGTTTCGACAGCAAAATTCAGTTTCGACAGTTAAGTTCAGTTTCGACAGTTAAGTTCAGTTTCGACAGTTAAGTTCAGAGATGAGCGGCTGATGTATTTTACATCTAGCACTTTGTGGTTATGTATTTTACGTCATGTATTGGAGATGCTATTAGAATTCCACTCAGGTTAACGTTGTTCGTTGTCTCTCTTGTCCTGCTTCAGCCTCGGCGTCGTACAACTCACCGGAGCTGCTCCAACGACGAAACCCTCCATCACAGCGGAGCAGTACCTCGGGCTCCATCTCCAGACACCTAAGATCTTCTTCCCCTCCTCCGACAGCAAAGTCAGCCAGAGCATCCTCACCGGCCAACCCAATCACGCTGAGATCGACATGGCTTTGCCAAAGAGGTTGTACACTTGTTGCATCTCTTTTTTACTCTACATGTTATATATATTGTCCACTAAGCACACGGATTTGTTCCTTTAGTGTCTCCTTGAAAGAAAAAACGTAGGAATTTTAATTTTCACTTGTCCTCCTTTTCAAATTCCTATTCATGAAACACAAGACTAAGAGATAGTAGCATAATAGCATTATACCGTACATTTTCTTGTGGTTTGACTTAATCTCACCATGCTTCTTTGCATCCTGTGATCTTCCAATTGTTGTAAATCAAACACCCAGATTGGCAGAAATCCTGTGTTTTTAAATTCTCTGTTTTGCACGTGCATTCCTATCCTATTCCTGTCTATTTCCTATCCCTGCATTGTTGGAATCCTCCAATTCAAACGAGCCCTTACAGAATTACTTCTCTTACAGATAGTTGTCAAAGAAAACCTTGCGTGGTTTGTCCCGCTCCTGCTGCACCATCGTCCACCCCAGCTCAGCTGCTCCAACGACAGAAGGGTCCAGCACAGCAGGGATCCGGCCTCCAGACTGTCTTTTGCCGCCTCAGATCTTCTTCCCCGCCGCTGGCAGCCATGAAAACTGCATTACCATCATCAACCGAGCAGATAACCTCGAGGACTACACGGGTCCACAAGAGAGGTCGCACTCTTTCGTGTCTGCTTACGTTATGCATCGCTTAATATTACATGCTACTTTATCGTCCTGTTCACCGATTAGACTCTGAGTCAGCTCCAAACTAATGGTCAAACTTGAGTTTTTAAATGGTTGTGGGGTACATATCAGGGCCGCTATCAATAGTATCTATCTACTATCTGGTTAATCTCCGGTGTCTACTATGAGTTTCATGTTGGGTGGGAAACAAACAGTAAAGAAGCCATTATTTGTATTTTTTAACTGAAGCCATTATCTGCCTGCTATTATTGGTTTTGGGTCTATCCACAGGTTGCTACCATCACTCTGGATTTCTGCATGCACTCCTTACATAATCTCACTATGTTTTATTCCTATGCATGACAGTTATTGTAAACAATGGAACTGAACATGTAGAGCAAAAGTGACGAGCCTTGCGTGGCAATAAAATTTCATGCAGACGTCGCTCCATGGTAGGCGCAAAGGCAGCCCCCCTCCACGCATTTTGGATTGTAATCGAGAAGAAGATATCTGTTCTGAGGGGGATTCAGAAGGAGAAGACAACTCCTATTTACCCCTTGAGGTCTTCGCTCTAACTTGGCATGCTGATGTTGGTTATATCATGCATATGGTGTCTTGCATTGCTTACTTTATACATCAAATATGTCATCTGCTTAGTTTAGACATCCTTTGTGCGAATGCCATCTGTTTAGTTTATTCATCGTTTATGTGAATTATGCAACGCCGTCTTGTTTAGCCAGGCATCATATATGTGAATTTTGCAATGCCATCCTGCTTAGCCAGTCATCTTATATGTAAATTATATCAGGCCATCCTTTTTTCCGTTACATATTACATTTGTCAACAATGTTAGTACATTCAACTGCTCTTCGTGTGCATCAGCCATTTGACACGGTGATGGCAAATTCTAGAGTGAAAACAAGGTCTTCAGAGCAGACTATGCTATCTGACGAAGCGCATATCTCGCTGGTTACGGATAGCTCCTCAGATGAGGATTTAGAGACAGATGACCAGTCCTATTCCCCCCCCCCCCCGAGGTGTATGCTCTAACTTGGCAGGGTTATGTTGCTCATATCGTGCGTATGGTGTCTCGCATTGCTATGTCATTTGATTAGTTTAGACATGCTTTGTGTGAATGCCACCTGTTCAGTGTCTAATTATCATATATGTGAATTATGCATTGCCATCTTGTTGCAAGACATTATATATGTGAATTATACAATGCTATCTTGTTGCAAAGGCATTATATATGTGAATTATGCAATGCCATGCTGTTTAGCCAATCATCATGTATGTGAATTATATCATGCTATCTTTTTTTGTATTACGTGTTCCATTTGTCGACAACGTTTGTATATTCAACTACTCTTCCTGTGCATCAGCCATTTGAAGCGGTGATGGAAGTATCTGGAGTGAAAACAAGGTATTCAGAGCAGACAATGCTACCTGCTGAAGCAGACATCTTGCTGGTTACAGAGAGCTCCTTAGAGGAGGATTCAGAGACTGATGACACTTGGCAGGGTTATATTACCCATGTCATGCATGTTGTCTTGCATTGCTTAGTTTTTACATCATATATGGATTGCCATCTGCTTACTTGCTTACTATATAAATCATATATTTGAATTATATCATGCCAGCATGTTTACATAGTACATACACATCATCTATCTGAATTATGGCATGGCAACCCATTTAATAAAGACATCATATAGTTATATCATCTCATCCTGTTTAGTGTTTACAGTCATCATATTTTGAATTATGGCATTCTATCCGTGAATGTATGTAAATTATGGCATGCCAACCTATTTAATAAACACATTATATAGTTATGTCATGTCATCCTGTTTACATAGTCTCATATTTTGAACTATGTCTTTCCATCTTTTTTAGTTAGCCATCATAATGTGAAATTGTGTCATGCTATCTTGTTTAGTTAGCCATCATATATGTGAAATTGTGTCATGCTATCCTATTTGGTTAGGCAACATAAATATGAATTATTTCATGCCCTCTTTTATTCCCCACTATCCATTGCACCTGTCTATCATACAATGTCTATACTTTCAATTACTTTTCTTATCAGCCATTTGAATTGGAGAGCGTGATGGCAGTATCTAAGGGAGTAACAACACGGTCTTCAGAAAAGATAGTGCTACCAGTTGATGCAGATAGAACCACGGTTGTACTTGCCCAAGGACCAGATCCACCACACATAACCCAGACTCTCGCAGATTGTACCCCTACCCAGTTGGACAGAGAACCAGCTACACCCCTTCTAACCCCAACCCCGGCAGATAGTAACCCAGTTCCAGTTGACACAACACCGTCTCCACCACAGAGCACCCAAACACGAGCAGTTAGTAAGGGAACTGCAGTGCCCAAAGCACGAGGACCACCACTCTGAATCCCAACTCAACGCTTAAAGGAGAAGAAGATTTGTTCTCAGGTCAGGTTCTGTAGCTATGGTTCATACTCCTTTGCTCTTGCATTACTGTATTTACTCATACCAACTATTTTCAAATTTGAAGGATGGAATTGAAACTCCAATGGCGCAACAGGTATGTTTTAAATTTGTTTCTTTAACTGGTTTGCTGTTGTAACCTACTCTATGTTGATTTCAGTTTCAATTGAATAAACAGTTATGTTCTCATGTCATGCACATTACAAGTGTTCTTATTGCTCTATAGTTACCCACACTTATATTCTGTCTATTCTGCTTTGTCTTGAACAAATATTATTTGAACTGTGTCTCTATCTTGATTTGGCAACAAAAACTAGAATGATATAGACCATAAAGTGACCATGGTACATAGATATATGTTTGTTTCATGCTGTTATCCTGTCCACTTTACTACTGAACTCATTTACCAAAATGAGTTTCATATACAACATGGTAAATATGTGATGTGTCTGCTTGTTTCTCTTTTAGAATGCGGACAAAATATTGGAGAACAGTACCGCGTTATCCAATGGTAAAGGAAGTAATGCAGATAAGGTTCAAGATAGTGAGACATCCCTGTTGGTCTCCAAGAAAGCTGATAAAAACTATCTTAACGACAGTGAGGGAACCCAAAAGTCATGTCTTGATGTAGTGTTCGAGTTACTGGCCACTACTGCTGGCACAAGCTCTTCGAACTCGCTGCCTGAATCAGTTCGTCTTCTTGAGTCTCAACTTCAAGTTGAAAGACATCGATCAGATGTGCTGCGACAGGAAGCTGAAGGACTGAGGAAGTCCCTGCAGAATTCAGATGCATATTTTCTGGTGCAACAGCAAGCGCTGGAGGATTTAAGCGCCAAACAAGAGAAAGTTAATAAGCTTGCTAAGCATCTTGCCAGCATTATGGGTACCCAGGATATTGTTTCTTGAGATCTTCTGAAGTGGTTTTAGTTCTGGATTTGTTTTGCTGCGGCGTTTATTTGCGCTGGTCGCCAACTTTGACAACCAGTGTATATGATATGCTGCTTTGTTCCCTATATTTGCACTGGTGGCGAACTTTGATGCCCAGTGGATGTAATATGTGTAATATCCGTGATAGCATAGCGTTAGTTGCTTGCTTATTTATTTCCTTGTTGTCTTGTTTATTTGTTTGCTTGTAGTAATTGCAGTTCTTTTTCCGCGGTTAGCTAGTGGCTCCAATAACCTATTTTTTAAAACTAGGGCACAATAACCATGGGCTAATATTTAGTGTAGTGACACTGGGCCTCCTACTGGCCGTAGAAACAGTGGGCCTTCTATAGGCCGTAGAAACAATGGGCCTTCTACGGGCCGTAGAAACAATGGGCCTTCTGCGGGCCGTATCATCAATGGGCCTTATACGGGCCGTATGGTCGATTGGCCAAACATGGGCCAAACAGACCGCATTATGGCCGTAAACGGGCTAGAGTTGGAATCGTCCGTTCATGGGCCGACCATAACGGGCCATCATTAATAGGCCGTATTTGATGACGCTATGAAAACGGCCCAACGTATTAACGGACCACAAACGGGCCGACTGTAACGATGGGCTGAATTTGGCCCACAAGCAGAAAATGACAGTAACGGGCCGTAAGTAACCGAATGCTGGAAATGAGCCCAAGAATAAATGGGCTCTGAGAAGGCCGAAAGATAACATGGGCTGGAAATGGCCCAACGGAATAACGGGCCGTTAATGGGTATAAAGTGATACACTGTTCATTACGGGCCAGTTTCACCATGGGCCGTTAATGGGTGTAAAGTAATACACTGTTCATTATGGGCCAGTTTCACCACGGGCCGTTAATAGGCCAAGAGTTACATAGGGCCTCATATGGGCCGAAAGACGTCATGGGCCATACATACGCCAGAAGTGAAAATGGGCCGGAAATTATATTGGATGGCCCAAATGACGCTACTGGGCCTAATTCGGATAGGGCATAACGGGCCTTGGGTTAGCGGGTTGTAAATGGGCTATATGCGAACAGGCCGTTAACAGGCTTTCCATGGGCCGGCCCGCCAGCTTTTGACCAAGTCAAATGGGCCGGCCTTTTCACAGGAATGGGCCTCTGTTGGGCCGTGCCACGTGTCGACGTATCATAGGCGCCTTCCGTCCAATGAGTGGATGACATCTGTCCCAACGATGAGCCGACACGTGTTTCCTCCAGCTAATGATGATTTTACACGTGGAAAATCCCCATTGGTCAGGGCTGTTAACGGGTTATCGGATCCAAAACCCGACCTGATAGCTTAACGACGTTCCGTTACGGTGGATGCCACGTGTCGGTCACCCTTGACGAAAGCACTTCTGTGACGCGCGATTTATCGTCATGGAAGTGGACACTTCCGTGATGATAATTTTGGTAATGTCATGGAACACTTCTACGACAGCACAGGTATGACTATCTTCATTCTGTCATAAATTTGTCATGGATGTACATGCATGACAAAAAACGCGACCTACTGTGACAAACACGTATCATCACGGAAGTGTATTTTTTTGTAGTGTATGCATCAAACAATCTCAGATTCATCTATTCAACCAACGCATAGAACTTCAAAGAGTGCCCCAAAGTTTCTACCAAAGAATCAAGATGAAAACGTGTGCCAACCCCTATGCATAAGTTCACGAGCGGAACCCGCAAGTTGATCACCAAAACATACATCAAGTGGATCACGTGATATCCCATTGTCACCACAGATAAGCACATGCAAGACATACATCAAGTGTTCTCAAATCCTTAAAGACTCAATCCGATAAGATAACTTCAAAGGGAAAACTCAATCCATTACAAGAGAGTAGAGGGGGAGAAACATCATAAGATCCAACTATAATAGCAAAGCTCGCGATACATCAAGATCATACCATCTCAAGAACACGAGAGAGAGAGAGAGAGAGAGAGAGAGAGAGAGAGATCAAACACATAGCTACTGGTACATACCCTCAGCCTCGAGGGTGAACTACTCCCTCCTCGTCATGGAGAGCGCCGGAATGATGAAGATGGCCACCGGTGAGGGTTCCCCCCTCCGGCAGGGTGCCGGAACAGGGTCCCGATTGGTTTTTGGTGGCTACAGAGGCTTGCGGTGGCGGAACTCTCGATCTATTCTGTTCCCCGATGTTTTTAGGGTATATGGATATATATAGGCGAAAGAAGTCGGTCAGGGGAGCCACGAGGGGCCCACGAGGGTGGGGGGCGTGCCCAGGGGGTAGAGCGTGCCTCCCTGCCTTGTGGCTTCCTCGAAGCTTCCCTGACGTCTACTCCAAGTCTCCTGGATTGCTTCCGTTCCAAAAATAACTCTCCCGAAGGTTTCATTCCGTTTGGACTCCGTTTGATATTCCTTTTCTTCAAAACACTGAAATAGGCAAGAAAACAGCAATTTGGGCTGGGCCTCCGGTTAATAGGTTAGTCCCAAAAAATAATATAAAAGTGTTTAGTAAAGCCCATAAACATCCAAAATAGATGATATAATAGAATGGAAGAATAAAAAATTATAGATCGTTGGAGACGTATCATATTGTCACAAAAGATTTTCATTGGACCCGATGCACTAGGTATGACACCTAGATCGGATATGAACTCCTTCATCCAGACTCCTTCATTTGCTGCTTCCGAAGCAGCTATGTACTCCACTTCACACGTAGATCCTACCACGATGCTTTGTTTAGAACTGCACCAACTGACAGCTCCACCGTTCAATATAAATACGTATCCGGTTTGTGACTTTGAGTTATCTGGACCAGTGACAAAGCTTGCATCGACGTAACCATTTACGACAAGCTCTTTATCACCTCCATAAACGAGAAACATATCCTTAGTCCTCTTCAGGTATTTAAGGATGTTCTTGACCGTTGTCCAGTGATCCACTCCTAGATTACTTTGGTACCTCCCTACTAAAATTATAGCAAGGCACACATCAGGTCTGGTACACAGCATTGCATACATGATAGAGCCTATGGCTGAAGCATAGGGAACACCTTTCATTTTCTCTCTATCTTCGCAGTGGTCGGGCATTGAGTCTGACTCAACTTCACACCTTGTAACACAAGCAAGAACCCTTTCTTTGCTTGATCCATTTTGAACTTCTTAAAAACTTTATCAAGGTATGTGCTTTGTGAAAGTCCAATTAAGCGTCTTGATCTATATCTATAGATCTTGATGCCCAATATATAAGCAGCTTCACCGAGGTCTTTTATTGAAAAACTCTTATTCAAGTATCCTTTCCAGAAATTCTATATCATTTCCAATAAAAAATATGTCATCTACATATAATATTAGAAATGCTACAGAGCTCCCACTCACTTTCTTGTAAATACAGGCTTCTCCAAAAGTCCGTATAAAACCATATGCTTTGATCACACTATCAAAACGTTTATTTCAACTCCGAGATGCTTGCACCAGTCCATAAATGGATCGCTGGAGCTTGCATACTTTGTTAGCACCCTTTGGATCGATAAAACCTTCAGGTTGCATCATATACAACTCTTCTTCCAGAAATCCATTCTGGAATGCAGTCTTTACATCCATTTGCCAAATTTCATAATCATAAAATGTAGCAATTGCTAACATGATTCGGACGGACTTAAGCATCGCTACGGGTGAGAAGGTCTCATCGTAGTCAACTCCTTGAACTAGTCGAAAACCTTTCGCAACAAGTCAAGCTTTGTAGACAGTAACATTACCGTTAGCGTCAGTCTTCTTCTTGAAGATCCATTTATTCTCGATGGCTTGCCGATCATCGGGCAAGTCAACCAAAGTCCACACTTTATTCTCATACATGGATCCCATCTCAGATTTCATGGCCCCAAGCCATTTCGCAGAATCTGGGCTCATCATCGCTTCCTCATAGTTCGTAGGTTTGTCATGGTCAAGTAACATGACCTCCAGAACAGGATTACCGTACCACTCTGGTGCGGATCTTACTCTGGTTGACCTACGAGGTTCGGTAGTAACTTGATCTGAAGTTACATGATCATCATCATTAGCTTCCTCACTAATTGGTGTAGGAGTCACAGTAACAGATTTCTGTGATGTACTACTTCCCAATAAGGGAGCAGGTACGGTTACCTCATGAAGTTCTACTTTCCTCCCACTCACTTCTTTCGAAAGAAACTCCTTCTCTAGAAAGGATCCTTCTTAGCAACGAATGTCTTGCCTTCGGATTTGTGATAGAAGGTGTACCCAACAGTCTCCTTTGGGTATCCTATGAAGACACATTTCTCCGATTTGGGTTCGAGCCTATCAGGTTGAACCTTTTTCACATAAGCATCGCAGCCCCAAACTTTAAGAAGCGACAACTTTGGTTTCTTGCCAAACCATAGTTCATAAGGTGTCGTCTCAACGGATTTAGATGGTGCCCTATTTAACGTGAATGGAGCCGTCTCTAAAGCACAACCCCAAAACGATAGCGGTAAATCAGTAAGAGACATCATAGATCGCACCATATCCAGTAAAGTACTATTACGATGTTCGGACACACCAGTACGTTGTGGTGTTCCAGGTGGCGTCAGTTGCGAAACTATTCCGCATTGTTTCAAATGAAGACCAAACTCGTAACTCAAATATTCTCCTCCACGATCAGATCGTAGAAACTTTATTTTCTTGTTACGATGATTTTCCACTTCACTTTGAAATTCTTTGAACTTTTCAAATGTTTCAGACTTATGCTTCATCAAGTAGATATACCCATATCTGCTCAAATCATCTGTGAAGGTGAGAAAATAACGATACCCGCCGCGAGCCTCAACATTCAGCGGACCACATACATCAGTATGTATGATTTCCAACAAATCTATTGCTCGCTCCATTGTTCCGGAGAACGGAGTTTTAGTCATCTTGCCCATGAGGCATGGTTTGCAAGTACCAAGTGATTCATAATCAAGTGATTCCAAAAGTCCATCAAAATGGAGTTTCTTCATGCGCTTTACACCAATATGACCCAAACGGCAGTGCCACAAATATGTTGCACTATCATTATCAACTCTGCATCTTTGTGCTTCAATATTATGAATATGTGTATCACTACTATCGAGATTCAATAAAAATAGACCACTCTTCAAGGGTGCATGACCATAAAAGATATTACTCATATAAATAGAATAACCACTATTCTCAGATTTAAATGAATAACCGTCTCGCATCAAACAAGATCCAGATATAATGTTCATGCTCAACGCTGGCACCAAATAATAATTATTCAGGTCTAAAACTAATCCTGAAGGTAGATGTAGAGGTAGCGTGTCGACCGCGATCATATCGACTTTGGAACCATTTTCCCCGCGCATCGTCACCTCGTCCTTAGCCAATCTTCGCTTAATCCGTAGTCCCTGTTTCGAGTTGCAAATATTAGCAACAGAACCAGTATCAAATACCCAGGTGCTGCTGCGAGCATTAGTAAGGTACACATCAATAACATGTATATCACATATACCTTTGTTCACCTTGCCATCCTACTTATCCGCCAAATACTTGGGGCAGTTCCGCTTCCAGTGACCAGTCCCTTTGCAGTAGAAGCACTCAGTCTCAGGCTTAGGTCCAGACTTGGGTTTCTTCACTTGAGCAGCAACTTGCTTGCCATTCTTCTTGAAGTTCCCCTTCTTCCTTTTACCCTTTTTCTTGAAACTGGTGGTCTTGTTGACCATCAACACTTGATGCTCTTTCTTGATTACTACCTCCGCAGCCTTTGGCATTGCGAAGAGCTCAGGAATTGTCTTATCCATCCCTTGCATATTATAGTTCATCACGAAGCTCTTGTAGCTTGGTGGCAGTGATTGAAGAATTCTGTCAATGACACTATCATCAGGAAGATTAACTCCTAGTTGAATCAAGTGATTATTATACCCAGACATTTTGAGTATATGTTCACTGACAGAACTGTTCTCCTCCATCTTGCAGCTATAGAACTTATTGGAGACTTCATATCTCTCAATCCGGGCATTTGCTTGAAATATTAACTTCAACGCCTGGAACATCTCATATGGCACACTGAACTATCGAGTAGTCATCAGCTTTGCTCTGCCAGACGTTCATAGCATCTGGCGTTGCTCCCGCATCGGGTTTGGCACCTAGCGGTGCTTCCAGGACGTAATTCTTCTGTGCAGCAATGAGGATAATCCTCAAGTTACAGACCCAGTCCGTGTAGTTGCTACCATCATCTTTCAACTTAGCTTTCTCTAGGAACGCATTAAAATTCAATGGAACAACAGCACGGGCCATCTATCTACAACAACATAGACATGCAAAATACTATCAGGTACTAAGTTCATGATAAATTAAAGTTCAATTAATCATATTACTAAAGAACTCCCACTTAGATAGACATCCCTCTAATCATCTAAGTGATCACGTGATCCATATCAACTAAACCATGTCCGATCATCATGTGAGATGGAGTAGTTTTCAATGGTGAACATCACTATATTGATCATATCTACTATATGATTCACGCTCGACCTTTCGGTCTCAGTGTTCCGAGGCCATATCTGCATATGCTAGGCTCGTCAAGTTTAACTCGAGTATTCTGCATGTGCAAAACAGGCTTGCACCCGTTGTATGTGAACGTAGAGCTTATCACACCCGACCATCACGTGGTGTCTCGGCACGACGAACTTTCGCAACGGTGCATACTCAGGGAGAACACTTGTACCTTGAAATTTAGTGAGAGATCATCTTATAATGCTACCTCCGAACTAAGCAAAATAAGATGCATAAAGGATAAACATCACATGCAATCAATATAAGTGATATGATATGGCCATTATCATCTTGTGCCTTTGATCTCCATCTCCAAAGCACCGTCATGATCACCATCATCACCGGCGCGACGCCTTGATCTCCATCGTAGCATCGTTGTCGTCTCGCCAACTATTGCTTCTACGACTATCGCTATCACTTAGTGATAAAGTAAAGCAATTACATGGCGATTGCATTTCATACAATAAAGCGACAACCATATGGCTCCTGCCAGTTGCCGATAACTCTGTTACAAAACATGATCATCTCATACAATAAAATTTAGAATCATTTCTTGACCATATCACATCACAACATGCCCTGCAAAAACAAGTTAAACGTCCTCTACTTTGTTGTTGCAAGTTTTACGTGGGTGCTACGGGCTGAGCAAGAACCGTTCTGACCTACGCATCAAAACCACAACGATATTTCTTCAAGTATGTGTTGTTTTAACCTTCAACAAGGACCGGGCGTAGCCACACTCGATTCAACTAAAGTTGGAGAAACTGACACCTGCCAGCCACCTGTGTGCGAAGCACGTCGGTAGACCCAGTCTCACGTAAGCGTACGCGTAATGTCGGTCCGGGCCGCTTCATCCAACAATACCGCCGAATCAAAGTATGACATGCTGGTAAGCAGTATGACTATTATCGCCCACAACTCACTTGTGTTCTACTCGTGCATATAACATCTACGCATAAACCTGGCTCGGATGCCACTGTTGGGGAACGTAGTAATTTCAAAAAAAATCCTACGCACGCGCAAGATCATGGTGATGTATAGCAACGAGAGGGGAGAGTGTTGTCCACGTACCCTCGTAGAACGAAAGCGGAAGAGTTATGACAACGCGGTTGATCTAGTCGTACATCTTCACGATCAACCGATCCTAGTACTGAACGTACGGCACCTCCGCGAGCTGCACACGTTAAGCTCGGTGACGTCCCACGAACTCACGATCCAGCAGAGTGTCGAGGGAGAGCTTCGTCAGCACGACGGCGTGATGACGGTGATGATGAAGCTACCGGCGTAGGGCTTCACCTAAGCACTACGACGATATGACCGAGGTGGATTATGGTGGAGGGGGGCACCGCACACGGCTAAGAGATCAATGATCAACTTGTGTGTCTATAGGGTGCCCCCTGCCCCCATATATAAAGGAGCAAGGGCGGAGGCCAGCCAGCCCTTGGGGCGTGATACGTCTCCAACGTATTCTATAATTTTTTATTGTTCCATGCTATATTATATTCTGTTTTGGACATTATTGGGCTTTATTATACACTTTTATATTATTTTTGGGACTAACCTATTAACCAGAGGCCCAGCCCAGAATTGCTGTTTTTTGCCTATTTCAGAGTTTCGCAGAAAAAGAATATCAAACGGAGTCCAAACGGAATGAAACCTTCGGGAACGTGATTTTCGAAACGAATGTGATCCAGAGGACTTGGACCCTATGTCAAGACATCAACCAGGAGGGCACGAGGTAGGGGGGCGCGCCCTCCATCCTCGTGGGCCCTGTTGAGGATATAGACCTTAGAGTCACCCGCCGGGAGGGGCCGGGTTACTCATATGGTCATTGCCAGAAGCCCAGCGCCGAGCTTAAAGACGGTGGGCCAAAGATGGGCTTAAGACCCGGATATGGCTTAAGGCCCGTAGTTACAATCATTATTATGGTAAAACTTGTAGTGTAAGGCAAGAGTAGTCGAGAGTCCGAGCCGGACACTCTTATGAGCCGGCCGGGACTCTGAGAACTGTTGGGCGTCAGCCTCCCTATATAAAGGGACGACCCGGCAGCGGTTTAGGGACGAGAACAATCTCATCAAGAGCCGGGCATAGCAGTTTAGCTCCCTGGTGATCGTAACCCTAATCAATACCACCTCAAACTGGACGTAGGCTTTTACCTTCACCGTAAGGGGCCGAACCAGTATAAACCCTCGTGTTCCTTGTCCCGCATTAACCCCTTCAAGCTTCCTAACTGCGATGGCTCCACGACTAAGTCCTAGCTCGAGGACATCTGCCGTGACAATTCCACGATAGTTGGCGCCCACCGTGGGGCCTGTGCACGATGGATTTGAGTTCTTGAAGGGCAGCTTCGAAGGGCTCAAGGGATACGCTGTGGGCCGGATGACCAAGAGTCGTCGCGGCAAGCTCTACATCGACGATGCAAACTGGGGCCCCGACGCCGGCTCAATTGAGTACGGGTATCGGGTCCCCTTCGGCGGAATTCATGTTTTCATTGGCAAGATTGGTGAGCCGGGCCCTGAGCCGGGTCTCTGCGCCGATCTCGTCAAGACGGCTCAGCGTGCACGACCCGCCCGGGCCCGGCCTACCTTAAGGCATGCTTTTGTGGGATGTATCCATGGAGGGCCCTCTGATCGATCTGGATCTGGTGATGAGGCGGCCGCCGGCTCTGACGGCGAGTCGTCCACCGAGGAGTCAAACTCGTTGTATCAACTTCAAGATGGCAGGCTCATGGGTTGTTCCGATGGTGACAGTATTCTAGACCCGTTTGAGCCGCCAAGTCAGGTTGGAGTCTTTATGGCCGGTGCACAGTCTGTTCAGAACCCCGCTGCTGGAGCGGGAAACCCGGTGCCCTCGCCGGCTCAGGTACTAATGGATCTCACGGACAAGATGACGGCTCTGTTAACCGCCACGGTTGACCTGGCAGATCAAGCTCAGCATGATGCGGAGGTGGCGCAGTTAAAATTGGATCTAGTGAAAGCTAAGGAGGATCTGGCAGCAGAAGGGATCAGGATGGCTGCGGAAAGGGCGGCTCTCGGCGCCCAAACTCAGTTGATTCAAGCGCAGTCCTTCCGGCTCACGATGGATCAAAACGCGTCCAATGAGGTCCTGAGAAGGAGGCATCAAAAGGCCCAATCTCGACTCCCTCCGGTTTACGATCCACGAAACCTCTTCAACACGCCAGGTGCAGGATCTAGTAACCCGCCAGGGGTCATAGTGCCCGGGTCTGGGACCCCTATTCAGCCACAAGTGATGGGGCCTCCCCAGGTGCCCCCAGCCCCGCCTCAGTACGTGCCAATACCCCCGGGTCACTATAATAACCCGCTGGAGAACATGGTCGTCGCGGCAGCACGGCTGGCGGCTCTCCCAGTTGACGGCGACTCTCCGACGGCTATTGAAACCCGCCGGGTCAGGGAACTCCTTCAGACAGCACTGGCGCATCAAGAGGCGTACTCCTATAGCCGGGACAGGATCCACTCGACCCCTCGCCCAGGCCGGAGCCCGAGTTACAGCAGACACATGGTCTCAGCGACCGGCTCAAGTAACGTCCGACGCCATGACCCGCCCCCTGGCCATGGCCCGGCTCATAACGGAGCCTTTCACGCAGCAGACCAAGACAGAGCACGGCAAGAGGCGGAGCAGGTGCCCCAGCTGACGGCTTACCAGACTCCCCCAGCTTATCCGACGGCTTTTGTCGACGTGGGTATCCCTACCAGGACTGGGGGTGTCCCTTGTTTAGTGCCAGCTATCCGCAACGAACGTCTACCCAAGGACTTCAAAGGCCCTAGGAAGGTGCCTAATTACACAGCAGACTTACAACCCGCAGCCTGGATCGAGAGTTATGAGATGGCTATGGAACTGCTGGAGGTCAGTGAGGCGGCCATGGCTAAGTACTTCACCATGATGTTAGATGGGACTGCCCGCACTTGGTTGAAAGGGCTACCACCGAATTCCATTGGGTCTTGGGCTGAGCTGAAGGCCCGGTTCATCCAAAACTTCAAGGATACCTGTAGGCAGTCTATGTCCATTGTGGATTTGACTAACTGCAAGCAGCAGGAGGGTGAGTCTACGACACATTGGGTTCTGCCGGCTCTGCAGTCTTAATGTTGGAGCAGAATTGTCGTTTTGTGCCCCTGAAGATGAAACTCGGGCGGCTTAAGCGCGACTGCAATGATATGGGTACACTGATGGCGGCTCTTGTCAAGTACGCCGATTCTGATGGTACCAAGGACCCCGCTTCAGATGATGAAAGGACAGGGAAGGGAAAGAAGAACGGCAATGGAAAGGGTCCTCAGCATAACCCGGGAAACCAAGGAGGAGGCAAGCGCAAGGCCGATGGCAGCCTAGAGTTTGTAGCCAACGCCAGCTCACAAGGTAATAACCAGCGACGCAAGGGGAGGCCCCCTCCCCGAGGCGGCGGGTCAGGCCCGACGCTGGAACAACTGTTGAATGAGCCTTGTCCAAGGCATGGCTCTAGAGAGAAGCCAGCAACTCATCTATGAAAGGATTGTGCAATCATGAAGGCCTTTAAGAATTACAATGGCCCGGGCGGCGGCTCAGCCGCCGGCGGCTTTCATGTCCCGGGCGGCGGCTCAAATTCTAACCCTCAGAACGGTCAAGGGGGCTTTAATCAGCAGTCTGGCCAGGGTCATCAACAGCAGCAGGGAGGGTATCAGACCAATCCAAAGCAGCTTAGCGATGGGCAGTATCATGTGTTTACCACCAGTCTGTGTAAGCGAGATCAGAAGCTTCATAAGAGGGTTGTGAACGCTGTTGAGCCGGCGGTTCCACGCTACTTGCGGTGGTCTGAGCAACCTATAGTGTGGAGTAGGGAGGATCACCCTCCCTGGGTGGATAATCCGAGTCACTTGGCCCTGGTGGTGGCTCCTCAGGTGGGAGGATATAAGTTCACTAAGGTACTCATGGATGGAGGCAGCAGCATCAACATCCTCTATTATGAGACATTTCGTCGTATGGGGTTGATTGATAAGAATCTCAGCCAATCAAACACTATTTTCCACTGTGTGGTACCTGGTAAGTCGGCTTACCCAGTCGGCAAGATCGAGTTGGAAGTGGCCTTCGGAGATGAGAACAACTACGGGGTGGAAAAATTGACCTTTGAGGTGGTCAAGATAAGAAGTCCGTACCATGCCATATTTGGGCGGCCGGCTTACGCCAAGTTCATGGCACGGCCGTGTTACGTATATTTACAGCTCAAGATGTCGGGTCATAATGGGACCATTACGGTTCACGGCAGCCGGAAGGTGGCCTTGGAATGTGAGGAAGACGATGCAGCTTATGCAGAATCTGTTTGTGCAACAGAGGAGTTGAAGTTTTACAAAGACAACGTTGACCCAACAGATATGACCTCTCTGAAAAAGCCGACTACGGAGCATGAGCCGGCAATGAAATTTAAGTCGGCTGATGAGACTAAACTTGTTGATTTCGTTCCAGGAGATTCATCTCAGCAATTTAGCATCAGTGCCAATCTGGATCCAAAATAGGAAAGCGCGCTCATCGAGTTCATCCGTGAGAATAGGGACATCTTCGCATGGAAACCTTCTGACATGCTAGGTGTACCTAGAGAACTCGCTGAGCACACTCTCAATGTTGATCCGAAATTTAAGCCGGTCAGGCAGTTCCTTCGGCGGTTTAATGAAGAGAGGCGGAAAGCCATTGGCGAAGAGGTGGCCCGGCTCTTGGCGGCCGGGTTTATTGTTGAAGTCTTCCACCCAGAATGGTTAGCTAACCCGGTGCTCGTACTCAAGAAAAACGGCACTTGGCGGATGTGTGTGGACTACACGGACTTAAATAAAGCGTGTCCGGCTGATCCTTTTGCCCTTCCCCGTATTGATCAAATTATTGATGCTACGGCCGGTTGTGCGCGCTTAAGTTTCCTAGACGCTTATTCTGGATATCATCAGATTAAAATGGCAGTTAAGGACCAGGAGAAGACGGCGTTCATCACTCCCTTTGGAGCCTTTTGCTATGTATCCATGCCCTTTGGACTCAAGTGTGCATAGGCGACTTATCAGCGTTGCGTGCAGAACTGTCTTCATAAACAGATTGGGCGCAATGTTCATGCTTATGTGGACGATATTGTGGTTAAATCCATAAAGGAGGAAACCCTGATAGATGATTTGAGAGAAACCTTTGATAATCTCCGGGTCTACAAGATGATTCTTAACCCGGCCAAGTGTGTCTTTGGTGTCCCTGCAGGCAAACTCTTGGGTTTTTTGGTTTCTGACAGAGGCATTGAGGCTAACCCGGAGAAGATCAAGGCCATCACCTCCCTGGCTAAGCCGGCGTGTATAAATGACGTTCAGCGTTTGGCGGGTCGCATCGCTGCTTTAAGCCGGTTTATAAGCCGTTTGGGTGAGAAGGCCATGCCATTATATCAGCTGATGAAGAAAACTGATAACTTTGTCTGGAATGATGCAGCTAATACCGCTTTTGAGGATTTGAAGAAGCAGCTGGCAGAGCCCCCAGTCCTTGCTACTCCGGTTGATAAGGAGCCCTTATTACTGTACGTGGCGGCGAACACACGAGCCATCAGTGTGGCTGTGATGGTGGAACGCAAGGAAGAGGGTAAGGCGCATCCGGTTCAGCGGCCGGTTTATTATGTCAGCGAAGTGCTTATCGAGTCCAAACAGCGGTATCCACATTGGCAGAAGCTTGTTTATGGTGTGTTCATGGCAAGCCGGAAGCTTAAGCATTATTTCCAGGGTCATCCCATAACCGTGGTCAGTTCTGCCCCTCTTGGTGATATCATTCAAAACAGAGAGGCCACAGGGAGAGTGGCTAAGTGGGCTATCGAGCTCGGACCTCATGGTCTCAAATATGTGCCACGCACTGCTGTTAAATCTCAGGCCTTGGTGGATTTCATCAATGATTGGACAGAGCAACAAGTGCCCGAGCAAAAGCCGGATAACACATATTGGACTATTCACTTCGATGGGTCCAGGCAGTTGGAGGGCTCGGGGGCTGGAGTTGTATTGGCTTCCCCTAAAGGTGACAAGTTCCATTATGTGCTACAGTTGATGTTTCCTTGCACTAACAATGCGGCTGAGTACGAGGCCTTGCTCCACGATCTTCGGATGGCTAAGGAGATGAGCTTGAGCCGGGTAAGGTGTTTCGGTGACTCAGACTTGGTGGCTCAACAAGTATCAGGCAAGTGGGACTCTAAGGACCCTCTCATGGCGACTTATCGCCGCGAAGTTGAGGCCATTGCTGGGCACTTTCAGGGCTACCAAGTAGAGCACATTGATCGCAGGAAGAACGAGGCGGCTGATGCTTTAAGCCGGCTAGGCTCTCAGCGAAAGCCGGTGCCGCCTAATACTTTCCTGGATGTCCTGTATAATCCTTCTGTTAAGTTGCCTACAGAGGAAAACTTGGCTGTCCTCGACCCGGAGGCACGACTGGTGGCGGCTCTCCATATCATACCAGACTGGACAATGCCCTATCTGGCTTACATGACCCGGGGCGAGTTGCCTGAGGATGGAACTTTGGCCAGGCAAATAACCCGGCGGGCTAAGTCAATGATTGTTATCAATGGTGAGTTGCACCACCGCAGTGTTACGGGAGCGTTTCAGCGTTGTGTTTCCCCTGAGGAAGGGCAAGAGATCTTGCGTGAGATCCATGAAGGGGATTGTGGCCATCACGCCGGCTCAAAGTCTCTTGTGACTAAGGCTTTTCATCATGGTTTTTATTGGTTGACGGCTCATGCTGATGCAGAGGACTTGGTCAGTAAGTGTGATGGTTGCCAAAGGTTCTCGCGACGGGCTCATGTACCGGCTCAAGAGCTGAGGATGATCCCAATTACTTGGCCCTTTGCGGTCTGGGGGCTGGATATGGTTGGGCCTTTCAAAAGATCCAAGGATAAGAAGACCCACCTTTTGGTGGCAGTTGACAAGTTTACCAAGTGGGTTGAAGCGGAGCCAGTTAGCAAGTGTGATGCAGCCACGGCGGTTCAGTTTATGAAAAAGGTGATCTTTCGCTTTGGTTTTCCACACAGCATTATAACTGACAATAATTTATCCAAAGGCGCCATGGAGGAGTTTTGTCAACGAGAGCATATCCGACTTGATGTTTCCTCGGTGGCTCATCCTCAATCCAATGGTCAGGCGGAGAGAGCTAATCAGGAGATTCTGAAGGGCATCAAGCCCCGGCTTTTGGTCCCTTTGCAAGGGACGCCGGGTTGTTGGGTGGAGGAGTTGCCCTCCGTGTTATGGAGCATCAACACTACTCCTAACAGGTCTACAGGTTTTACGCCTTTCTTCATGGTTTATGGGGCAGAAGCAGTCCTCCCCAGTGACATCCGTCATGACTCACCTCGAGTGGCGGCTTACGTTGAGGCGGATAATGAACAGGCGCGCCAAGATGCTCTTAACTTGTTGGACGAACAGCGTGATGTGGCAGCAGCCCATTCAGCGATTTACCAACAAGACCGGCGCCGTTATCATAGCCGCCGGGTTAAATCCCGGGTCTTCCAGGAAGGTGATCTCGTGCTCCGGCTCATCCAGGATCAAACAGATGCACACAAGCTATCCCCGCCTTGGGAAGGGCCCTTTGTGGTCAGCAAGAATTTGCACAACGGGTCATATTACCTCATTGACATTCGGGAGCACAAAGATTCACGTAAGTCGGAGGAAGAGACCCGTCGGCCGTGGAACATAGCTCAGCTTCGGCCTTACTACACTTGAGCCACCGGCTCTCATGATGTACATACTTCTCTAAGCCATGTATATATTATGATAAGCAATAGAGCGGGACCTCTGTCCTTTTTTCTCCTCCAAATGTGCACGTGTTGTTTTCATTGCCAGATTACATGATAACTTGAAGGAGGATCCGGCTTATGATCGTATTCGAATCTAGCCGTAGGCGATAAGGTCACTTGGGGGCTTCCTGTTCAAACATAGGTCGTATTCGAACCAAAGAGAACATAGCTGTCGATACCCATTTGATTGGCAAAGTGCCGAGCTCATTGGGGAGTTTTCTTTGATCATATTTGAATCTTAGTTTAACCCCTTTCAGAACCGACGTGGATCGTATTCGAATCAGCGTCGTTAAACAATTCTTAAAGTCATTTGGGGGCTTCCTGTTCATACATGGGTCGTATTCGAACCAAAGAGAACATAGCTGTCGATACCCTCTTGATTGGCATCGCCACACCCACTGGGGGCTATATGATCGTATTCGAATCCTAGCATAACCCCTTTGGGCCGGGTCTCTCGTATTCGAACCGGAAGCCCCTAAGTTCCTCTGCTTTATAGCAAGTTCCGTCTGATTATTTCCAAGTGTGTACGGCCGGGTCTCACTTTGCCGGCTTAACTTTGATTTACAGTGTTAGTTGAACACAATGGGTGTCATTAAGACAAGTAAATCGGAATTAAGGTACCAACCTTATTATCCGGGTTATCTAAACCGGCAGTATGCTTGCAGACCGCAAATTGTGTTATTACGGTTGTATTAAGGACATACCTGAGAGCCAGTCTTTTTTGATTCATCTTTCGGGTTATATATCTAAAACATATGATTCTCAGGGCGGTAAGCCGCCTGGAGACTTGTGATTCGTCTTTCTATGCAGGATAGTTAAAGGCAATTATTTGAGACTAAGGGGAATGAATGACCCGGAGAAATATAAAGGAGATAACTTCAATAAAACTTCAAGCATTCAAGGCGTGCACGATGGCACGGCAAAGATAAAGTGTTGGTCCTACTCTGTTACAAGACTCGTTGAGTCCAAAAGGGTGAGGCATTCTTTGGTAAACCGCCAGCCGAGTTACGACGCTTGCTGAGTTGAAGTCTCCGGCTCGTTCCTATCTTCTCCTCCGGCTGATCCCAAGACCTGGAAAGTTGATGACTTCCAGTCGATGCCGCTGAGAGCTTCGAATTGGGCTTCCTCGTCAATTAACCCGGCCGGGTCAATCTCCGGGGCGAAGGTGTGCTGACGAGCCGGCGGGATCAAGTTGAGGGCTTCATAGCGTGGAGTAGGGATCCTCTAATTTTCTACATCGTAGCCCGGCTGATACTTAGTCAGATCTGTATCATTGCCAATCAGAGTGGCCACCGGGCGTACGGCCTTCACGCAAGCTGCGAAGTCCTTCTGATCGAAAGCGGAGCCGTCTTCCTTCAGGCTTGGATAGCCAAGGGCGATGTCCGCCGGGTCTAACTCCGGCAGGAACGCCTTGGCCCGGCTCAGCGCAGCGATCGCTCCGGCTCTTGCAGAGGCCCGTCGCAGCTCTTGGATCCGTTGAGGCAGAACGGCGAGCCGGCGAAGGACTTCCGCCAGGTGAGTCGGCACCTCGTTGGATAGGGCCACCACAGCCAAGGCACGCTGTGACCCGGTGTAGAGTTGCTCCACCAGGGTATACACGGCCTTCAGCTTGGTTACCACACTCTGGTTGAGGTTGGCACTTCTGGGACCTGTTTAACAAAGTCAAATAAGCCGCCGACAAGGATGAATTATGAGATATAAAAATTCTAAGCTTGATGAAAGCCGGTGAGACGACTTACCGAAGATTGCGGCCACCATCTGGGACACTTGGTGCTTTAGGCCGGAGAGCTCGGCGGTCTTCTCGGAGAGAGCCTTCTCCGCCTGTTCAGCCCGGTTCACCAATGCGGCCTTCTCCTCGGCCCACGCCTTCCGTTCAGCATCAAAGTCCGTCTTCAGCTTCTCTTGCGCGGCGATGCTGGACACAAATTTGGCATTTGCCTTCCGGGTCTCCATCTCTTGCATCTTCAGCCGGTTCTTGAGATCAGCGAGGTCAGCCTCAAGCTTCTTGCCAGCAGCCTGCATAAATTTCCGGGTTATGGCAGGAAAGGTTACTATACAAATTTAAAGTCCCAAGCGTTTTCCAAGCAAAGACACTTGGCACTTGGGGGCTAATGCATATTGAACGTATCTATCTACAAACTGCCGGTTCAATTGAGTAAGCCGGAACCTAAGTCTACAACATATTCAATCATAAGTCGTCGACTTGGGGGCTAGCATGGTAAAGGTAACTATGCAGTAAGTAAGAGGACAGCAGAATGATACCTCAGATTTCTGCTGGATCTGGTTAACCATGGCAACCTCTGCATCCCGGCTCTTGTGCACTTGGCTGATGTAGCCAGAGACGAGCTCTCCAATGCTCAGGTTGGCGTAGTCGGAGAGGTCCAGGTTCACCCGGCAGGGCTGGAGCAACTCCCCCTTGGCGGAGCACTTGGCCAGTGCGGTAGGTCTCCCGGGCTCAACAAATTCCGTCCGGGTGATTACCACGTCCAGATCATTTGCTGGTTGAGCCGAGCCGGAGGCCTCCGGGTTAGCAGAAGCCTCTGCAGCTGCCTTGTTGGTTGGAGCGGCGGCTTCGGGAGCGGAGGCAGCTGGCGGTTCTTGATCTGCTGCCTCCGGCTCAGGCAACTCCGGCTCTTCGACTGGCTTGGCCTTCTTCGCCCTCTTGGTGAGCTTGGCTTGGGCGCTGAAAGGACAGAAACGTTAAGCACAAAAGGGTAAGTAAAGACAAGTATAACATGAGATGGTTATCATTACCCGGGCGCGGTCTTGAAAGCCGGAAGACTCGACTGCATAGAGTCGCCCGAAGAGGGGGAGGTCTCCTGATAATTTGAGTCAGAAGAATTGAGTGGCTGACGTATAACACCCGCCAACGGATGAAAAGGGTACAAGTGGGAAATAACCTCAGTTTGGCGCTTCCTCGATGCGTCAGGTAACCCGGAGGAGAGGTCGGTGTCCTTGTTGGTCCGGGTGTGACGCCGGCTCTCATGAACCTGTCGCTTCAAAATAAATTGAGGATCTTGATAAGCTAAAGGATGTGAAAAGCTTACTTTCCGGGTTACCCTTCGGACTTTCAGCCTTGGCAAGGGCTCCGAGTCGGAGGAAAGTGACATTACCTCTTCAACCACCGGGTTACTGGCTCCGGTGTCATCCTGTTGATGAACAAGTGTTGGTAAGGCGGACAGAAATAAACAATAAAACATAACAAAGAGCTTACAGGTTCAGGGGTTACCTCTGACTCGGAGCTGTCGCTTAGTTGCATCAGCTCCGAAGCAGTTGGCCTACTTCCCTTCTTACGGGGAGCGGCTTTTTTGGCGGCTTTCTTCGCCTTTCTGGCCTTCTTGGCCGCCTCATGGTCATATTTGACCCGCCAGAACTTGTCGTCAGCCTGAAAAATACAATGATGATTTCTTAAAACGAGTCAGATGAAAGTTATATACAGAAGAAGATAAGATGTTTAGATTGGCGGCTTACCGCTGGGGCTGGGTTGGTCTTGCAGAAGGGGGCTAACCCGGTCCTTCCGCAGTCTGCCAGGCTCTCGTTTAAAAGAGCCTTGGTCATCTCCTCTGCAACATCTTCAGGAAGATCGTTGCGGCTGTGTCTCTGAGGGTCATCCTTTCGGCCCGTGTACTCGCACATTAAGCCGGGGCGGCGGCTCAATGGGATCACCCGCCAGGAGATCCAGACCCGGACCAAATCGATTCCGTTGAGACCATTGCCCAGGAGAGCCTTGATCTTGTTTATGGTGGGGAGCAGAGGCTGGCGCTCCGCTTGAGTCAGCTTGTCTGACAGTGGGTGTGTTGACTCCAGACGCGATGGGCGAAAGCCGGGCAGCGGACTCTCATCAGCCGGTGACGTGTCTTGGCAATAGAACCAAGTCATGTTCCAGTCCTTTGGGTGACTCGGCGGCTCGGCATAAGGGAAAAGACAGTCTCTCCGTCTCTGAATGGAGATGCCGCCTAGCTCCAAACTTGGCCCGTTGGCGCACTCGTTCTGGCGATTCAAGTAAAAAAGCTCTCTGAAGAGCAGCAGACTAGGTTCTTCTCCAAGGTAAACCTCGCAGAACACTTGGAAGTTGCAGATATTGGACACTGAGTTGGGTCCTATGTCCTGAGGCCGCAGATCGAAGAAATTCAGAACGTCTCTGAAAAACTTTGAGCCGGGCGGTGCGAAGCCCCGGCTCATGTGATCCACAAAAATGATCACCTCCCCGTCCTTTGGCTGTGGTCTCTCTTCTGACGGGTCAGGGGCGCGGTAGGACATGACATCCTTCTTTGGCAGGTGGCCTGACTTGACAAACTCTGCTAGCGTTTCGTTGGTGACATTGGACCTCATCCAATTGCAAGTGATAGAGGCTTTAGGAGCTTTGGGAGGCATGGTGAAAGTCGGCAGCCTATGATAAAAGGAAACGTCCGGTTTAAGTATAAGCCGGAGGAAAGTTGTAATTCAGTATTAAGTGGCGGCTTACGGAGGGGACTAATGACATATATCTAAGTGCACTAGGCTATTTAAGCCGCCTGAAGTATTGAGAGTAATTCGATTGTCTACGGCCTTATCACAGATGAGCCGGAAAATTCTATGGTGCATGGTCTCCTTTAAGTCGGAAGGTTCTACGGTGCGTGGTTTCTTTAAGCCGGAAATGTAAACCGCCATGGCTCAATGAGGGCAGTTTTTTACTAAGTGTGGTGAAAACAGGTTTCACACTTTACGGTAAATATTTTGGATCAAAATGGTCGGGTAAAAAGAAATTTCTAGACCTAAAAGCGGATGCAGGGGAGTTCTTGAGCTCGAATGAGGCCTTTATGCAGTGAGCAGAAGTCTACCTGTGTTTGAAATGGGTGCTAAAACATCTACCGCAGTGGTTCTATACGGGCTAAGATCAAAAAGGAGCAGTAAAAAAGAAAACTACCGGAGCTTGTGGGCGATGGCGACGAACACGAAGAACGCGGACGAACCCTACGGCAGATCTATTCTACAAGACAAGCAGGACTTACAGGGGCTGGAGAGTCGTGGAGGTCATCGCGTTTCTCTGGTCAGATCAGGGTGATGCAGCGGCCTGAGCTGGTGACGACGAGAAGACCCGCGGCGGCGACGGCGGCGGAGCTCGAGCAGCACGGGACAGTGAGAGGAAGGAGATGACATAGGAAGGAGAGTGAGAAAGGCCCGTCGGGCCGGCCTATTTATAAGGGCGAGCTCATAAGTGGGCGCGAGAATCAAGGAGACCACGGCGTGGTTATCTCCCCACGAAACGCCTCGATTTTCGGGATGACAGTAAAGGTAAAGATCCGTTGCGGATCTGGCTGCGTAAAAAACGGGCTTAATGGGAGATGATGTCACGGCGGATTATCCGGAGTCCAGAGGATGACGTCACGCCGGGTTATGGCCTTCACACAATTGTAAGCCGGAGGTTTTCTGTCGAAGGAATGGAAGATTGACATGAGCCGGCTCAAATCAATCTGGGGCCTAATGTTGAGGATATAGACCTTAGCGTCACCCGCCAGGAGGGGCCGGGTTACTCATATGGTCATTGCCAGAAGCCCGGCGCCGAGCTTAAAGACGGTGGGCCAAAGATGGGCTTAAGACCCGGATATGGCTTAAGGCCCGTAGTTACAATCATTATTATGGTAGAACTTGTAGTGTAAGGCAAGAGTAGTCGAGAGTCCGAGCCGGACACTCTTATGAGCCGGCCGGGACTCTGAGAACTGCTGGGCGTCAGCCTCCCTATATAAAGGGACGACCCGGCAGCGGTTTAGGGACGAGAACAATCTCATCGAGAGCCGGGCATAGCAGTTTAGCTCCCTGGTGATCGTAACCCTAATCAATACCACCTCAAACTGGACGTAGGCTTTTACCTTCACCGTAAGGGGCCGAACCAGTATAAACCCTCGTGTTCCTTGTCTCGCATTAACCCCTTCAAGCTTCCTAGCTGCGATGGCTCCACGACTAAGTCCTAGCTCGAGGACATCTGCCGTGACAATTCCACGATAGGCCCCCTGTTGCTCCACCGACGTACTCCTTCCTCCTATATATACCTATGTACCCCCAAACTACCAAATACGGAGCCAAAAACCTAATTCCACCACCGCAACCTTCTGTACCCGTGAGATCCCATCTTGGGGCCTGTTCCGGAGCTCCGCCGGAGGGGGCATCGATCACGGAGGGCTTCTACATCAACACCATAGCCTCTCCGATGATGTGTGAGTAGTTTACCTCAGACCTTCGGGTCCATAGTTATTAGCTAGATGGCTTCTTCTCTCTTTTTGGATCTCAATACAATGTTCTCCCCCTCTCTCGTGGAGATCTATTCGATGTAATCTTCTTTTGCGGTGTGTTTGTTGAGACCGATGAATTGTGGGTTTATGATCAAGTTTATCTATGAACAATATTTGAATCTTCTCTGAATTTTTTTATGTATGATTGGTTATCTTTGCAAGTCTCTTCGAATTACCAGTTTGGTTTGGCCTACTAGATTGATCTTTCTTGCAATGGGAGAAGTGCTTAGCTTTGGGTTCAATCTTGCGGTGTCCTTTCCCAGTGACAGTAGGGGCAGCAAGGCACGTATTGTATTGTTGCCATCGAGGATAACAAGATGGGGTTTATATCATATTGCATGAGTTTATCCCTCTACATCATGTCAACTTGCTTAAAGCGTTACTCTGTTCTTATGAACTTAATATTCTAGATGCATGCTGGATAGCGGTCGATGTGTGGAGTAATAGTAGTAGATGCAGGCAGGAGTCGGTCTAGTTGTCTCGGACGTGATGCCTATATACATTATCATACCTAGATATTCTCATAACTATGCTCAATTCCATCATATTAATCTTCCAACACTTAGTTATTTTTATTGCCTTTTATTTTAATTTGCATATTTATCATAAAAAATACCAAAAATATTATCTTATCATATCTATCAGATCTCACTCTCGTAAGTGACCGTGTAGGGATTGACAACCCCTTATCGCGTTGGTTGTGAGGATTTATTTGTTTGTGTAGGTGCGAGTGACTCGTGCGTGCCCTCCTACTGGATTGATACCTTGGTTCTCAAAAATTGAGGGAAATACTTACGCTACTTTGCTGCATCACCCTTTCCTCTTCAAGGGAAAACCAACGCAGTGCTCAAGAGGTAGCAAGAAGGATTTCTGGCGCCGTTACCGGGGAGGTCTATGCAAAATTCAACATACCAAGTAGCCATCACAAATCCTTATCTCCCGCATTACATTATTTGCCATTTGCCTCTCGTTTTCCTCTCCCCCACTTCACCCTTGCCGTTTTATTCGCCCTCTCTTTTCCGTTTGCCTCTTTTTGCCCGTCTCTTGTTTGCTCGTGTGTTGGATTGCTTGCTTGTCACGATGGCTCAAGATAATACTAAATTGTGTGACTTCACCAATACCAACAACAATGATTTCCTTAGCACTCCGATTGCTCCTCTTACCGATACTGAATCTTGCGAAATCAATACTGCTTTGTTGAATCTTGTCATGAAAGATCAATTCGCCGGCCTTCCTAGTGAAGATGTCGCTACCCATCTAAATAGCTTCGTTGATTTGTGTGATATGCAAAAGAAGAAAGATGTGGATAATGATATTGTTAAATTGAAGCTATTCCCCTTTTCGCTTAGAGATCATGCTAAAGCTTGGTTTTCGTCTTTGCCTAAAAATAGTATTGATTCTTGGAATAAGTGCAAAGATGCTTTTATCTCTAAGTATTTTCCTCCCGCTAAGATCATCTCTCTTAGAAAAGATATTATGAATTTTAAGCAACTTGATCATGAACATGTTGCACAAGCTTGGGAGAGGATGAAATTAATGATACGTAATTGCCCTACACATGGTTTGAATTTGTGGATGATTATACAAAAAATTTATGCTGGATTGAATTTTGCTTCTAGAAATCTTTTAGATTCGGCCGCGGGAGGCACTTTTATGGAAATCACTTTAGGGGAAGCTACTAAACTCCTAGATAATATTATGGTTAATTATTCTCAATGGCACACTGAAAGATCTACTAATAAAAAAGTGCATGCGATAGAAGAAATTAATGTTTTGAGTGGAAAGATGGATGAACTTATGAAATTATTTGCTACTAAGAGTGTTTCTTCTGATCCTAATGATATGCATTTGTCTACTTTGATTGAGAATAATAATGAATCTATGGATGTGAATTTTGTTGGTAGGAATAATTTTGGTAACAACGCATATAGAGGAAACTTTAATCCTAGGCCGTATCGTAGTAATTCCTCTAATAATTATGGTAATTCCTACAACAATTCTTATGGAAATTTTAATAAGATGCCTTCTGAATTTGAGACTAGTGTTAAAGAATTTATGAATTCGCAAAAGAATTTCAATGCTTTGCTTGAAGAAAAATTGCTTAAAGTTGATGAATTGGCTAGGAACGTTGATAGAATTTCTCTTGATGTTGATTCTTTGAAACTTAGATCTATTCCACCTAAGCATGGTATCAATGAGTCTCTCAAAGCCATGAGAATTTCCATTGATGAGTGCAAAGAAAGAACCGCTAGGATGCGTGCTAAGAAAGATTGCTTTGTAAAAGCGTGATCTTCTAGTTTCTATGAAAATAAAGATGAAGATCTAAAGGTTATTGATGTGTCCCCTATCAAATCTTTGTTTTGCAATATGAATCTTGATAATGATGGGACTGAATATGATCCACCTTTACCTAGAAGGCGTTCCAAAAATTCGGAGTTTTTAGATCTTAATGCAAAAATTGGTAAAAGTGGGATTGAAGAGATCAAAACATTAGATATTAATGAACCCACTATTTTGGATTTCAAGGAATTTAATTATGATAACTTCTCTTTGATATATTGTATTTTCTTGTTGCAATCCGTGCTAAATTCTCCTCATGCTTATAGTCAAAATAAAGCTTTTACTAAACATGTCGTTGATGCTTTGATGCAATCTTATGAAGAAAAACTTGAGTTGGAAGTTTCTATCCCTAGAAAACTCTATGATGAGTGGGAACCTACTATTAAAATTAAAATTAAAGATCATGAATACTATGCTTTGTGTGATTTGGGTGCTAATGTTTCCACGATTCCAAAGACTCTGTGCGATTTGTTAGGTTTCCGTGATTTTGATGATTGCTCTCTAAACTTGCACCTTGCGGATTCCACTATTAAGAAACCTATGGGAAGAATTAATGATGCTCTTATTGTTGCAAATAGGAACTATGTGCCCGTAGACTTTATTGTTCTTGATATAGATTGCAATCCTTCATGTCCTATTATTCTTGGTAGACCTTTCCTTAGAACGATTGGTGCAATTATTGATATGAAGGAAGGGAATATTATATTCCAATTTCCGTTAAGGAAAGGCATGGAACACTTCCCTAGAAAGAAAATAAAATTACCATATGAATCTATCATGAGAGCCACTTATGGATTGCCTACCAAAGATGGCAATACCTAGATCTATCCTTGCTATTATGCCTAGCTAGGGGCGTTAAACGATAGCGCTTGTTGGGAGGCAACCCAATTTTATTTTTAGTTTTTTTTTTCTTTTTGCTTCTGTTTAGAAATAAATCTTTGATCTAGCCTCTGGTTAGATGTATTTTTATGTTTTAATTAGTGTTTGTGCCAAGTTAAACCTATAGGATCTTCTTGGATGATAGTTATTTGATCTTGCTGAAAATTCCAGAAACTTTCTGTTCACGAAAATAATTGTTAAAAATCACCAGAACGTGATAAAATATTGATTCCAAATGCTACTGATCAATAAACAAATTGTCTAGGTCGTCCTATTTTGGCTGAAGTTTTGGAGTTCCAGAAGTTTGCGTTAGTTACAGATTACTACAGATTGTTCTGTTTTTGACAGATTCTGTTTTTCGTGTGTTGTTTGCTTATTTTGATGAATCTATGGCTAGTAAAATAGTTTATAAACCATAGAGAAGTTGGAATACAGTATGTTTAACACCGAAATAAATAAAGAATGAGTTCATTACAGTACCTTGAAGTGGTGTTTTGTTTTCTTTTGCTAACGGAGCTCACGAGATTTTCTGTTAAGTTTTGTGTTGTGAAGTTTTCAAGTTTTGGGTGAAAGATTTGATGGATTATGGAACAAGGAGTGGCAAGAGACTAAGCTTGGGGATGACCATGGCACTCCAAGATAATCTAAGGACACCTAAAAGCCAAAGCTTGGGGATGCCCCGGAAGGCATCCCCTCTTTCGTCTACTTCCATCGGTAACTTTACTTGGAGCTATATTTTTATTCACCACATGATATGTGTTTTGCTTGGAGTGTCTTGTATGATTTGAGTCTTTTCTTTTTAGTTTACCACAATCATCCTTGTTGTACACACCTTTTGAGAGAGACACACATGATTCAGAATTTATTAGAATACTCTATGTGCTTCACTTATATCTTTTGAGTTATATAGTTTTTGCTCTAGTACTTCACTTATATCTTTTAGAGCACGGTGGTGGTTTTGTTTTATAGAAACTATTATTCTCTCATGCTTCACTTAGATTATTTTGAGAGTCTTAAATAGCATGGTAATTTACTTAAATAATCCTAATGTGCTAGGTATTCAATACTAGTAAAAACTTTCTTATGAGTGTGTTGAATACTAAGAGAAGTTTGATGCTTGATGATTGTTTTGAGACATGGAGGTAGTGATATCAAAGTTGTGCTAGTTGAGTAGTTGTGAATTTGAAAAATACTTGTGTTGAAGTTTGCAAGTCCCGTAGCATGCACGTATGGTAAACGTTATGTAACAAATTTGAAACATGAGGTGTTCTTTGATTGTCCTCCTTATGAGTGGCGGTCGGGGACGAGCGATGGTCTTTTCATACCAATCTATCCCCCTAGGAGCATGTGCGTAGTGCTTGGTTTTTGATGACTTGTAGATTTTCGCAATAAGTATGTGAGTTCTTTATGACTAATGTTGAGTCCACGGATTATACGCACTCTCACCTTTCCATCATTGCTAGCCTCCGGTACCGTGCATTGCCCTTTCTCACATTAAGAGTTGGTGCAAACTTCGCCGGTGCATCCAAACCCCGTGATATGATACGCTCTTTCACACATAAACCTCCTTATATCTTCCTCAAAACAGCCACCATACCTACCTATTATGGCATTCCCATAGCCATTTCGAGATATATTGCCATGCAACTTTCCACCGTTCCGTTTATCATGACGCATTCATCATTGTCATATTGCTTTGCATGATCATGTGGTTGACATAGTATTTGTGGCAAAGCCACCATTCATAATCCTTTCATACATGTCACTCTTGGTTCATTGCATATCCCGTTACACTGTCGGAGGCATTCATATAGAGTCATACTTTGTTCTAGTATCGAGTTGTAATCATTGAGTTGTAAATAAATAGAAGTGTGATGATCATCATTTTCTAGAGCATTGTCCCAAGTGAGGAAAAAAGAGAGAGAAAGGCCATAAAAAAGAGAAGGCCAAAAAAATGAGAGAAAAAGAGAGAAGGGACAATGTTACTATCCTTTTACCACACTTGTGCTTCAAAGTAGCACCATAATCTTCATGATAGAGAGTCTTTTGTTTTGTCACTTTCATATACTAGTGGGAACTTTTCATTATAGAACTTGGCTTGTATATTCCAACAATGGGCTTCCTCAAATGCCCTAGGTCTTCGTGAGCAAGCAAGTTGGATGCACACCCACTTAGTTTCTTTTGTTAAGCTTTCATATATTTATAGCTCTAGTGCATCTGTTGCATGGCAATCCCTACTCCTTGCATTAACATCAATTGATGGGCATCTCCATAGCTCATTGATTAGCCTCGTTGACGTGAGACTTTCTCCCTTTTTTTGTCTTCTCCACATAACCCCCATCATTATATTCTATTCCACCCATAGTGTTATATCCATGGCTCACGCTCATGTATTGCGTGAAGGTTGAAAAAGTTTGAGATTACTAAAGTATGAAACAATTGCTTGGCTTGTCATCGGGGTTGTGCATGATGAGAGCATTCTTGTGTGACGAAAATGGAGCATGACTACACTATATGATTTTGTAGGGATGAACTTTCTTTGGCCATGTTATTTTGATAGGACATAATTGCTTAGTTAGTATGCTTGAAGTGTTATTATTTTTATGTCAATATTGAACTTTTATCTTGAATCTTTCGGATCTGAATATTCATACCACAATTAAGAAGAATTACATTAAAATTATGCCAAGTAGCACTCCACATCAAAAATTCTGTTTTTATCATTTACCTACACGAGGACGAGTAGGAATTAAGCTTGGGGATGCTTGATACGTCTCCAACGTATCTATAATTTTTGATTGTTCCATGCTATATTATATTCTGTTTTGGACATTATTGGGCTTTATTATACACTTCTATATTATTTTTGGATCTCAATACAACGTACCCCCAAACTACCAAATACGGAGCCAAAAACCTAATTCCACCACCGCAACCTTCTGTACCCGTGAGATCCCATCTTGGGGCCTGTTCCGGAGCTCCGACGGAGGGGGCATCGATCACGGAGGGCTTCTACATCAACACCATAGCCTCTCCGATGATGTGTGAGTAGTTTACCTCAGACCTTCGGGTCCATAGTTATTAGCTAGATGGCTTCTTCTCTCTTTTTGGATCTCAATACAATGTTCTCCCCCTCTCTCTTGGAGATCTATTCGATGTAATCTTCTTTTGCGGTGTGTTTGTTGAGACCGATGAATTGTGGGTTTATGATCAAGTTTATCTATGAACAATATTTGAATCTTCTCTGAATTCTTTTATGTATGATTGGTTATCTTTGCAAGTCTCTTCGAATTATCAGTTTGGTTTGGCCTACTAGATTGATCTTTCTTGCAATGGGAGAAGTGCTTAGCTATGGGTTCAATCTTGCGGTGTCCTTTCCCAGTGACAGTAGGAGCAGCAAGGCACGTATTGTATTGTTGCCATCGAGGATAACAAGATGGGGTTTATATCATATTGCATGAGTTTATCCCTCTACATCATTTCATCTTGCTTAAAGCGTTACTCTGTTCTTATAAACTTAATACTCTAGATGCATGCTGGATAGCGGTCGATGTGTGGAGTAATAGTAGTAGATGCAGGCAGGAGTCGGTCTACTTGTCTCGGACGTGATGCCTATATACATGATCATACCTAGATATTCTCATAACTATGCTCAATTCTGTCAATTGCTCAACAATAATTTGTTCACCCACCGTAAATAGTTATGCTCTTGAGAGAAGCCACTAGTGAAACCTATGGCCCCCGGGTCTATTTTCCATCATATTAATCTTCCAACACTTAGTTATTTTTATTGCCTTTTATTTTACTTTGCATCTTTATCATAAAAAAATACCAAAAATATTATCTTATCATATCTATCACATCCCACTCTCGTAAGTGACCGTGTAGGGATTGACAACCCCTTATCATGTTGGTTGCGAGGATTTATTTGTTTGTGTAGGTGCGAGGGACTCGTGCGTGGCCTCCTACTGGATTGATACCTTGGTTCTCAAAAACTGAGGGAAATACTTACGCTACTTTGCTGCATCACCCTTTCCTCTTCAAGGGAAAACCAACGCAATGCTCAAGAGGTAGCAGGGCGCACCAAGGAGGGGGAGGAGTCCTCCTCCTAGTAGGAGTAGGACTCCCCCTTTCCTAGTCCAACTAGGAGGAGGAAGGGGGAAGGAAGGAGAGGGAGAGGAGAAGGAAAGGGGGCGCGCCCCCCTCCCTAGTCCAATTCGGACTCCCTATAGGGAGGGGGTGCGGCTGCCCCTTGTGGGCAGCCTCCCCTCTTCCCTATGGCCCATGTAGGCCCAATAGTTCCCCCAGGGGTTCCGATAACCCCCCCCCCCGGCACTCCGATAATTATCCGGTGACCCCCGGAACTCATCCAGTGTCCGAATATAGTCATACAATATATCAATCTTTATGTCTCGACTATTTAGAGACTCCTCGTCATGTCCGTGATCATATCCAGGACTCCAAACTACCTTCGGTACATGAAAACACATAAACTCATAATACCGATTGT
>NC_057808.1:45156501-45164218 GCF_018294505.1 Triticum aestivum
AAAGGGGGCGCGCCCCCCTCCCTAGTCCAATTCGGACTCCCTATAGGGAGGGGGTGCGGCTGCCCCTTGTGGGCAGCCTCCCCTCTTCCCTATGGCCCATGTAGGCCCAATAGTTCCCCCAGGGGTTCCGATAACCCCCCCCCCCCGCACTCCGATAATTATCCGGTGACCCCCGGAACTCATCCAGTGTCCGAATATAGTCATACAATATATCAATCTTTATGTCTCGACTATTTAGAGACTCCTCGTCATGTCCGTGATCATATCCAGGACTCCAAACTACCTTCGGTACATGAAAACACATAAACTCATAATACCGATTGTCACCGAACGTTAAGCGTGCGGACCCTACGGGTTCGAGAACTATGTAGACATGACCGAGACACGTCTCCGGTCAATAACCAATAGCGGAACCTGGATGCTGATATTGGTTCCCACATATTCTACGAAGATCTTTATCGGTCAAACCGCATAACAACATACGTTGTTCCCTCTGTCATCGGTATGTTACTTGCCCGAGATTCGATCATCGGTATCTCAATACCTAGTTCAATCTCGTTACCGGCAAGTCTCTTTACTCGTTTCGTAATGCATCATCCCGCAACTAACTCATTAGTCACATTGCTTGCAAGGCTTATAGTGATGTGCATTACCGAGAGGGCCCAGAGATACCTCTCCGACAATCGGAGTGACAAATCCTAATCTCGATCTATGCCAACTCAACAAGTACCATCGGAGACACCTGTAGAGCACCTTTATAATCACCCAGTTACGTTGTGACGTTTGGTAGCACACAAAGTGTTCCTCTGGTATTCGGGAGTTGCATAATCTCATAGTCATAGGAACATGTATAAGTCATGAAGAAAGCAATATACTAAACGATCAAGTGCTAAGCTAACGGAATGGGTCAAGTCAATCACATCATTCTCTAATCATGTGATCCCGTTAATCAAATGACAACTCATGTCTATGGCTAGGAAACTTAAACATCTTTGATTAACGAGCTAGTCAAGTAGAGGCATACTAGTGACACTCTGTTTGTCTATGTATTCACACATGTACTAAATTTTCGGTTAATACAATTATAGCATGAATAATAAACATTTACCATGATATAAGGAAATATAAATAACAACTTTATTATTGCCTCTAGGGCATATTTCCTTCAGAATCCATCCGGCGGCCACGACCCGTACGCGTCCTGGAGCCAGGAAAGCATCGGGTCTCCGGCCGGCTTCTCGTCGTCGCCACAACCCTGGGTCTGCACGCCGTCGCCGGGCTACGCCCACGGCGACGCGCATGGTGGGTTCAACCCCAACATCACCTTCCTCCATGGTCACCCGACCCAGCCCACGCCCTCGCCCGCCTTCACCGGCGTGTTGTACCCTCCATACACCTACTCGTCACCGGCCTACGCATCCTCCCCAACGCCACCTCTTTGCCGAGGCGCGCTGCCCTTCTCACAAGGCTCCTCGTCGCATCTCGGCGACACCGACACGACGGAGGCCGACATGGACAACATCATCACGACCGACTCGGCCGCCGCCGCCGCGTCCCCCGGGTTCACTGCCCAAGACGACACAATGGACCTCAATGGCGACATGGACGGCGAGCTCGACTATGGCAAGGAGGAGCCAGAGGAAGAGGAGGAGGAGGAGGAGGAAGAGGAGTCGGCGCCTGCCCTGATGAGGAAAAGGAAGAAGAATAAGCGGGCGGTCAGGACCGGCGAGCCGCGCATCAAGTGGGCGTCCAAGGAGGATGAGTGCCTCGCCGAAGCGTGGAAAGTCGTCTGCCTCGACCCGATCACCGGCACGAACCGGAGCATCGACACGTATTGGGACCGCATCAAGGCCGAGTTCGACGAGCGCAAGCTCGTCGACCCTACTTCAAAGGCGTCCACATGCAGCGCGGGTCGAAAGCAATGGCGAACCATTGGGGGCTCATCCAAATGGCGTGCAACAAATGGCATGGGATCGTCGAGGAGATCGTGGCTCGCCCGGAGAGCGGCGCCAGCATCGAGGATCAGGTATGGCACGCCGGCCTCTCCCTTTTCTTTTCGCCTTGTGCGCGTCCGCCGACTGTTGTTCCTCGGCGCAGCTGGTGCAGATGTTCGCCATGTTTCGCCAGGACAACAGCGACCAAGATTTCAAGTACCTCCACGTCTTCAAGCGGATCCAGAAGTGCGAGAAGTGGGCGGATACCAGGCGCACCCTCGCCAAGGCCAAGGAGACGTACAAGCCGGACATGCCGACGCCGGGCGCGTCTGACGGGCGCCCGGACGGCAACAAAGGGGCCAAGAAGGGGAAACACGCCGAGTCGGCTACCGCTCGCGTGCAAGAGTCCATCGAGCATTGCCTCGTCGACGCCAAGACCCGGGCCACCCAGCGGGAAGAGAAAACTGAGGCGCGGTGGTCGGCGTTGATGACGAACAGCGCCGCCAAGCTCGACCTGCTCCGGACCAACGTCGCCGTGAATAAGAGGAACGCCGACCTAGCTTTCCTGATGGGCGGGGCGGACATGTCGGCGACGGACGAGCAGGTCAAGGCGTGGTACCTGGCGGAGCGCGGCCTCATCCTGAACCAGATGACGTCGACGCCGCCGCCAACTCCCACGCCACGCCAACGCCGCCGCCAAGCCCGAGCGATGATGCCTCCACGACGCCCAGCAGCACAGAAGCCGCGCTGACGCCGCCCAGCACAGAAGTCGCGCCGACGCCGCCCAGCCCGCGCACACCGACTCCTCGGACGCCGGAGGCCGACACCGCCGTCTGATGCGTTGCCTACGAGTTCCTTCTTTTTGCACGCCGAACTTTTCATTTGATCGCCGAGCTGGTGATCAAAGAACTGTGGCGCTGATCGCCGCACTTGTGGCGTTTTTTAGGGGCGGGAAATGGACTGCGTTTGAATGTGCGACGCCTTGAGGGCAGCAACTGGAGGCGTGGCTGGGACCTAGATCGCCCCCAGGGCCTAAAAATGACCGGGCGAGCGCCCGAAAAAGCGCCGGCCTATGCGCTGGAGGGCCGAACGAGTGGAGATGCTCTAAAGGAGGAACGTTAACATTATAGTTCTTGTAAACCCTATAGTTGATCCGACAGAATATGGGGTGTTACCTCCCTCGATGGCCCCAAACTTGGGTGTCATGTCATGTTTTTTGGCCTAAAACAGGGTTCATTTTAGACCGGGATTAGAGAGCTGAGTGTACTGATTTTCAGGATTTGGAGTTCGGTGTTTGTTTTTTTAACACAGTACAGACGCAAGCACTCATATATATACACACGCATACACTCACCGCTATGAAATTTACGAAGTCGCCGTAGGCAGCTCGTCGTCGACGGGAACGTCTCCTCCCACTGAATGCGTCTCGCCGGAAATCCTGAAATAAACCCAGGAATAAATGCAAGCACCAAGATTTAAACCCTGATGGACTGGGGATACCACAGTCCGTTTAACTATTCAACCACAGGTTGGTTCGCATCCGCGGCTTGATTTAGCCATCGTCTACATGTCCATGGTTTATTTTGGACATTTTCTGTGGAAAAAAAGGGCGCGAATAACTACGCAAACGAGGCCTCCGCATGCAGCTGCACGAGCGGTCATCTCGTGAGCAGCACGTACGCTGCACCGCGCGCGCAGGCAGGCGAAACGTGTAGCAGGACCGACCAGCAGGAGCCGTCCCGTCGGCCCGCCGGGGCCCCGCTCGCCGCGCCATCGTCAGGTCCCGTCGTGTCGGCGCTCCTCCCCCGCCCGCCTTTCCACGCAGCGGCACCGCAGCTGGTAAAAGCAGGAGGAGGAAACGGCGGGGCCTCCGTGTCGCCAGCGTCGGCCGTCGGCCATGCATGGAGCGTCGTGGCGTGGGCGGTGAGAAGAGAACGCGAGGCCGCGGTCGGTTCGCGTGCACGGCAAAGCGGTACCGGTAGTCCGGCACTTACGTGCCCACATTAGCCGTGCCCGTGGCCGTGGAGAGCACATGATGGAGTGCGTCATTGGTCCGGCCCAGTAAGTACAATTTTTTTTCCGAGGTACCGGTAAGTACAATTCCCTGAACCGATATACTCTTTTTTTTCGGAGAACTTTAAAGAGCTTTATTTAAACGAAGGCATTCGCTGGGCAGTCAGCCAGAAGGTTGCTGACCAGGAAGCTAGGAATGGTGTCCAGCCAGCTTTCAGTCCCATTCAGCGTACATGCACGCTTAGCACACAAATGTGCGGGACCGTTAGCGGATCGAGTTACATGAGTAATACTGAATGAAGAAAAACTATCAGAAAGCTCTCTAATTTCAGCTAGAATGGGTGCTACGACCGAGCGATCGGTGTAGCCAGAGTTCCAGAGGTCAACTGCCTCTAGACAGTCGGATTCCAGTTGCACGTGCGTGTAGCCGCGGAGACGGGCGAAGATGGTACCCTCTCGAATGGAGAGCACCTCAGCAATGAACGGATCAGTGACCCCTAGATGGGGTTTGCACCATGCACCCAAGAATGCCGAGGAAGAACGGGCTAGGCCTTCAATGCCTGCAGTGTCTGTGTCTCGATGGATCGCTGCATCTGTGTTGATCTTGATGTAGTTTCCCTCTGAAGGTCGCCAACCATGGTATGAAAGCCTGTCCGGGTATATCCAGCAGCGCAAGATCTTCTCGAATTCTTCTGACCGAGCTGGCAGGATCAATGATCTCCTGATCATGCGTACATCTGTTGTGGGACATCCAAATCGCCCACATAACCGTGATGATCGTGGCGCGGTCCTTGTCAGAAAACCGCTGATCACACAATATGTCTCTTGCCCAAGAATTGGGGTGAAGCTGCGGGAGTCTGATCTCAAAGAGCAGCCTCGCCTCTTCCCAGATCCGCCCTGCGTGAGAACAATGGATCAGAGCATGCATCAGGTCCTCATCCATGGCAAGGCACAGCTTACATATACTTGTTTCTTTGATATGTCGGTGTTTGAGTGTACACTCATCCGGGATGATCCCACGAACCACTCTCCACCAAAAAACCCTAACTTTAGGGACCACTTTTAGTTTCCAAAGAGCACTCCACATCTGTTGTTCGTTCGTTGATGGTTCCGCTATCTGCCCTTCTTCTAGAGCTAAACGCTCTTTTTTATTCATTAGAGCTCGATCGGCCGTTTTGACAGTGTAGATGCCCGATCGTTCGTGTGCCCATGCTAGGTAGTCTGCACCGCCGCCTTGCCTGAGAGGAATGTTCAGGATTGCCTCTGCATCCGGCGCGACGAAAGTTGAGCGAATGAGGTCACATTTCCAGGTCCCGTTCTCATGATCAATGAGTTCCCCGACTGTGAGAATCGGCGTATTGGGAGGCCTGAATAACGGTGTCATGGTGACAGTCGATGGGATCCATCGGTCGTTCCAGACCGAGGTGGATGCACCATCACCGATCCGCTTGATGAGGCCAACTTTGAGAGCTTCTCGTCCGACAACAATGGCTCGCCAAGTGGCTGATGCTGATTTCGGGGTGGTAGCTTGCATGAAATCTGAGTCCGGAAAGTATCTCCCCTTCATCACTCTAGTACACAGGGCTTCTGGATTCGTCATGAACCTCCAACCATGTTTCCCTAGCAGGGCTAGGTTGAACTGTAGAAGGTCGCGGAAGCCCATCCCGCCCTTAATTTTGGGTGTGGCAAGTTTGTCCCACGCTATCCAGTGCAAGGAACGCCGATCCAGCGAGCTCCCCCACCAAAATTTTGCCATACTCGATCTCAAGTTCTTGCACACCTTTTTTGTAAGGAGAAAACAGGTCATACTGAAAGTTGGAATTGCCTGGGCGATGGATTTGATCAAGGTCTCTCTACCTGCACAGGCAAACAATCTTTCTGACCAGCCCTGCATCTTATCCCTTGCCCTGTCTACTATGTGGTTGAACGTACCGCTGGTAATTCTTCCAACAGCAGTGGGTAGGCCAAGATATCTTTCTGAAAAAGCTTCTGAGTGAACATTTAGGATCTGTTTCAGATTTCCTTTGAGAGCAGCCGGCGTATTGGGACTGAAGTAAATAGAACTTTTTGCTCCGTTGATACATTGGTCGGAAGCCTCTCCATAAATCCTGAGAATCTCATTTAGTCGAGATGCACTTTCGGAGCTCGCCTTGATGAATCAGACTACCATCAGCGAATAGCAGGTGACTCACCCACGGCGCTCTGAAGCTAACTCGGATACCACGATCAATGTAGTTCCCATAGTACTTCAGCAGCGAAGAGAATCCTTCGGCACATAACAGGAAAAGATATGGTGATATAGGACAGCCCTGCCGAAGGCCTCTGGAGGGAGTAAAAAAAGGCAACAACTCCCCATTAACTCGAACAGAGAATCGAACTGAGGTAACGCATTTCATAATTAGTCTTACCAGATTGCCGGCAAAACCAAGTCTCAAGAGCATGGCCTCAAGAAAAATGCCACTCGACGCGATCATAAGCCTTCATCATGTCCAGTTTGATGGCGCACGAGTAGTTTCTTCCTTTCTTCCGTCTTTTCATCGTATGAACACTTTCATATGCCACCAGGACATTGTCCGTGATCAAACGACCCGGGACGAAAGCACTTTGTTCTTCACTCACAATCTCGTCCATACATGGCCTTAGCCGATTGGTGATCGCCTTGACGGCAATTTTGTAAAGGATTGGGCATAATGCAATGGGACGATATTGTGAAATACTCTGTGGATGGCGTACCTTTGGAATTAACGTGATGGAAGTGTCGTTTAGTCCAGCTGGTAGCTCACCACCATTTAGAAAATCAAGCACTGCCAGAATTATGTCATCTTTCAATAGGTTCCAGTGGCGCTGATAAAACCCCGCGGTGAATCCGTCTACCCCGGGCGCCTTCGACGGCGCCATTTGGAAGAGTGTAGTGGTTATCTCCGAGGCTTCATACGGTTTGGACAACAAGTCATTCATGGCCGGTGTGACCCGGCTGGGTACATGTGATAACAAATCATCACTATTGCTAAAACCTTGGGAGGTGTATAGTGCTTGGTAGAAAGCAAGAATTTCCTCCTTATCTTCATCTCCCGAGGCGCAAACCGAGCCATCCGATCGCTGCAGATTTGCGATCTTGTTAATGCGTTTACGTTGCTTTGCTTGCGCTTGAAAGTAAGCCGTATTTCGATCCCCCTCACGCAGCCAGGGGACACGAGAGCGTTGTTTCAACCATATCTCCTCTAGTCGTAGCGCTTCTCGGAGCTTTGACATGGTTGCCTTCTCCTCATCGGATGGGCCACGTCCCACAGATTGGCAACGTACTCTATCAAGTCGTTTTTGAAGTTGCCTGACATTTCTGCTCAAGCACCCAAATTCACGGACACCCCATGGTGCTAGTTTACGCTGTAGGGATTCAAGTGAGTCCATTACGCCATATAAACCTGGCTGCCGAACTTGATCACGCCAAGTGTCAGAAACCAGCTGCTCATAATCACTATGGGACTACCATACATTCTCGTAGCGAAAGGGTTTATGCATATGCACTAGTAGAAAACAGGGCTTTGGTCACAGGGCAGTATTCACATTAGTCCCGGTTCAGTCACGAACCGGGACTAATGTGAGCATTCGTCCCGGTTCGTGCGGCTAAGGCATTAGTCCCGATTCACCTGGGCCCTTTAGTCCCGGTTGGTGCCACGAACCGGGACTAAAGGGTGCGATGCCCATTAGTCCTGGTTGGTGGCACCAACCGGGACTAAAGGTTAGACCTTTAGTCCCGGTTGGTGCCACCA